>NW_012291913.1:0-4698 GCF_000151885.1 Dipodomys ordii | reverse complement strand
AGGCTGGCTTTGAACCGAGATCCTCAGAGCTCAGCCTCCTGACTAGCTAGGATTATAGGCGTGAGCCACCAGTGCCCGGCTTAGCCTCCATTCTTGATGGCCACCTTATCCTATGTCTTGTTCCAGCAATGACATCACACATGGCCTCCCTCTTTCTCAATGACAGCTGTGTCCTACAACTTCCTCCTGATGGGATAAGTTCCAGGCTGGCTTTGAGCCACCATCCTCACAATTCACCTTCCTGAGTAGTTAAGATTATAGGCCTGACCCATTTGTAGGTATTTAGCTCATCTTTTACATTTGGCCAAAGTATATTTGTTAGAAAGGTACATTTTAATTATGTCCTTTTTAGCACTTTAAATTTGTTACCCTTGCTGTGTAATAGTTAATCTAGTTTTTCATGAGCAATTTATCATGATATCATTGACGATCACTTGTGTGTGATAAGTTGTGTCTCTGGGCTTTGGGGGGTTTTCTGTCTTTGTTTAATTAGAATGTGTCAGTGTGGACGTGTATAATTATGTTGATTGACTTTTTTGAGCTGGTAGATTCCTGCATAGAAGGGTTCATGCTTTCAATCAAAATTGGGAAGGTATTGGTTATTATTCCTTCAAATACTCTGTATTTCTTTTTTTTCTCTCTGTACATTATACATATATACACTATACTTTATACATACATTACATATTCACATTGTATATGGAATATACATATATGCCTACATATTTATATCATATATACATTTATATACATATATTTATTTTCACATAGCTTCCAGTTTAGTGATTGTTTATAGTAGGAAAGTTTAGATTGATACTAGCTACTCCATCAGAGTTAGAGTAAGCAGAGCTAGCCACACCCGCCTCTCTCTATCTCTCACTCTCTTTCTCTCACTCTCTCGCTCGCTCTGATTTCCTGCCTCTGTCAGGTTTCTGAGCACGGGGCATTGCTTATTTTCTAGTGTGTGCTGTCATCTTTTGCAATGTCATGTTCTGCTTCAATGGCCACCAGGCCTGCGCCTGGAAGAGGAGCTGCTCCAAAGTCAGCCTGCATGGGTGCATCTGTCTGCCTCTGTCTTGATGTCAGAGCCGCTGCACCTACTGGGGTGGCCTAAGCAGATGCCCCTGTGCCAAGTCTGATAACTGGTGACTGTAGGCAGCACAAGCACAGCCTCTTTTTTTACCCATCAGTGGTCTGCGGTGGAGCTTCAAGGTGTTACCCTGTTGTTGGCTATGCTTGGAGCAAGGCTGGCAGCTGCAGAAGCCTCATTGTGGCCTGACTTCTGGGGCACAACTGATGCCACGGTTTTCTCTGGGCTTTTTTCAGAATAAATTGGCAGGTCCAGTAGGAGAAGCTGAGCTCAGGAGGATCCTAAACACAGAGAAGGCAATGGAGCTAGGAGGGGCAGGGTTGTCCAGGTTGGCAGGTGGCAGATGATGAGCCTATATTAGTAATCTGCTGGCTTCCAAAAGAAAAGCTAGACTTGCTTGCTACCCAGAAATATCCCTCTAAAACTGGTTGCACCAGAGAGTCCCATGCTGTTTGGGGGAAACTGCTAAAGACTGCAGTAGATGGACCAGGATCATTTGGTGCTGTTTATGAGCAATTAAATGCTGTCTCTTGCATGGGAAATCTAGAGGTTATGTAACACTGCAAATCCAGGGATGCCAGAGCCCAAGCAGACACCAGGATTGTCCAACTGCGCACTGGGCGGTCTTGTAGGTGTAACCTTGCTGGTTGGCTTTGCAGAGTCCTCAAACTGGCACAAGAACCTGCCTAGCATCTCCTCAACCACAGAACTTGGAGACAACAGAAATCCAACTTGGACATGCAATATCCAGCTGGCAAGAGGCCGTTGTGGTCAGTGCGGGTTTGGGCAGAGTGGCAGGCCTGCTGCAGGAGGGAGCACATGCCCCTTCAAGGTATCTGGAGGAAGGGGAGACCCTAGGAATAGGCTCATGGAAAGGCTGGTCTCTCCTACCCAAAGAGAATACCTCCAGTTTGTTTGACTGTTTGGTTGGGTCTGGGGGTTCACCGCTAGGAAGCAGTGATATTAGGAGACAGTGTTGGTGAGGTTATCCATAAATTAAAGCAATCGCTGAAGGAGCAAAAGATTAAGGTTTGCTGATCTTTCCATAGCAGGTGGAGTTGAAGTCACAGCTGCTTCTGTCTTGAATGACTCAGAAGCTTTGTCACCAGAAGACAAATGACTGGATGCTGGCATGGAGTCCAATGGTTTTAGGAAATTTATCAGAGAGCCTTACTTGGCTGGTATGTCACCAGATAGGGCTAATACTGTGTGCAGAGTTTGGGATTTAGAGCTGAGCATCACAGCTTGATCAGTTTGAAGGGCTGCAGACACCTCTGGAACATGTTGGACCTTCAGGAGGTCTGAATACATTATGAGATTAGATGTGGTCCTCTGAGCTTCATCCCTGGTTTAACACAGAGCTGAGCCCTCCATCCCTGCTGTCATGGTACCCTCATGGTGTGGGCTGATTTCTGGCAGGTAGAAAAGTTTAGTATGTCTTTTGTTCCCTGAGCCTCATTCTGAAGGGCTGTTGTTGGCAGGGAGGATTGTTTCATTTTTAGGTCTGTGTTCTTTGAGTAAGGCAATCTACATACCTGAGAGCAAATCTTACCTTTCTCTCTGAATGTTTAGTTTCTGTGGAAGACTGGTGCCTGAAAGGCCTAAGAGTTTAAAGCTCCAGAGGCATTCTAGGTTTCCAGACATATCCATGGCTTGTTCTTTTTCATCTTACAAAGACAGCTCTAACTTCCTCCTTTAGTCATGGTCTACTGAGCCCTTTGGCTCTGGCATAAATTAGGAAACACAGGCAGGGCTGTCATGTTGCTAAGAAAAGCCGACAGGACTGCCTTGTTTCTGAGAAAAAGTAGGCAGGCCAGTTTTGTTACATAGTGTTATTTTATTCCCCAATGTTGGTAAATAAAGCATCCAGATTGGACTTAAGGAGATGCCCTTGATCATTGCTCCATTCCTTTTTCCTGTTCTTACCATACTGCATTTCCATTTAAATTCATTTTTAATTTTTGTGAGAAGCAAAGAGGCAATTTCAAAATCTATATGTAATGTTAATTTTATTCATGAATTACTAAAATACATGAAGAACATTTCAATTCAAGCAATATAAAATGACAGACGTCATGAGTATGATCTCTGTCCCTCTACTTTTGCTCTCTTGTTCTACCCTGGAGTGATCACTGCTACTAGTTATGTATCCCTATATCTAAATCAAATATGCACAAAGACAGGCTATTAAAAAGGGACTTGCCCACAGCTACCAATGGTTCCCCAAACTGCTATCTTAGTAAGAGGCAAAATTTTCATTCACAATATGGAGATTCAAACGTCTACACTCATGTTCACAGACCTGAGCCAATTCTGTGCTGGAACCACATGACTCAATGTTCACTAAGGAAGAAGTATGCAATAGCTGGAAATCTACCCTCTGCCATTGCCACTAAGCCACAGTATCAGGTATGTGGACTAAGAAGTAACACAGGGTTTAATAGACTTTGAGTTTTAACTTTTGTAATTCCACGTTTCACTTCAGATCAAATATTAGGCCTGCGCAGCAGCAGCCCAAGAGGAAGTGATGTCCAGAACTTGTGTAAGTGTCACAGACTATTTGAATATGTTTTTACTGAATTGTCTTTTTTTCTACAATCCACACCTATGGCCAAATAGTGGCTTTCTTACAGCTAGCTGACTTACGGCACAACACTGGATCTAATTTATACCTTGTTCTGGAATATGGCTGTTTCAGTCTTAGATTTAGAACTCCCATCTTTCTCCCCGTCTCGTTCTCCTCCCTCTCTGTCCTTCAGTAAACAATTCAAATAATCATTTGTTGAAAAAAATGCTTGGAAAATTGTCACAACATTAAACAGCAGTGTCCACCATTCAAGCCTGACAATTGTGTTACAACAGGTGGAGAACAAGCATAATAAAAAGTAAATGCACATAGAGATGCACACACCCACACCCACAACTACACCAGATAGACACATACATACAAACACAGAAATACACACACAAAAAATCACAGGACATTTAAACCTTGTTTCTTAATACTTTAAATACACCAAAACATTTGATGCAGTCTGAAAACCACTAGGACAAACACACACACTCTCTCTCTCTCTCTCTCTCTCTCTCTCTCTCTCTCTCTCTCTCACACACACACACACACACACACACACACTGCCAATACTGGAGCTTCAACGCAAAATGTGGATAATGTCCCTGAAATGTTGAAATGAAATCTACTACTTTACTCATTTGCACCAAAACTCTACTTATGTCTTTTCTAGTGGCTAATTGGAGATGAAAAACACATGGACTTTTCTGCAAAAGTTGACTTCAAACCACAACACTCACATCTCAGTCTCCAGACTGTTTGAACAATTTACATTCTCACCAACAGTGATATAGCTCCCTTTTGGCCACATCCATGACAGCATTATTTACTAATCACTTTTACATGTTTTTATTAGCCTTCCTTACTGCAGTAAGGTGAAATTACAGTGTTGAATGGTTTACATTTCCTTTATGTTCAGAGATGTTGAACATTTCTTTATGTGTCGATTGGCCATTCTTACTTATTCTGAGAAGTCTTTAGGACACTACCTTATTTATCAATTGGGATGTTATTTGAGGGTTTATTGGGGGTAATC
>NW_012291912.1:0-4590 GCF_000151885.1 Dipodomys ordii | reverse complement strand
GAAGCAGAAAGAGAAGCAGGTAAAGCAGAAGAAGAAGAAGCAGAAGGAGAATCAGAAGGAGAAGCAGAAGAAGGAGAAGGAGAAGCAGAAGCAGAAGAAGATGCAGAAGGAGAAGCAGAAGCAGAAGCAGAAGGAGAAGCAGGAAAAGCAGAAGAAGCAGAAGCAAAAGGTGAAGCAAAAGAAGGAGAAGGAGAAGCAGAGGCAGAAGAAGAAGCATAAGGACAAGCACAAGCAGAAGGAGATGCAGAAGGAGAAGCAGGAGAAGCAGAAGAAGCAGAAGATGAAGGAGAAGCAGAAGTAGGAGAAGGAGAAGGAGGAGAAGCAGAAGCAGAGGGAGAAGCAGAAAGAGAAGCAGGAGGAGGACAAGAAGCAGAAGCAGGAGAAGCCGAAAGAGAAGAAGCAGAAACAGAAGCAGAAGTAGAAGCAGAAGCAGAAGGAGAAGCAGCAGAAGAAGTAGAACCAGAAATTCAGGCACGAGAAACAGAAGCAGCAGTAGCAGAAGGAGAAGCAAAAAGAGAAGCAGAAGGAGAAGAAGAAAAAGCAGCAGAAGAAGCAGAAAAACAGGCAGAAGAAGCAGAAGCAGAAAGAGAAGTCGAAGCAGAAGAAGCAGAAGAAGAAGCAGTAGAAGCATAAGAAGCAGAAGCAGGAGAAGCAGAACCAGAAGAAAAAGAAGAAGCATAAGAAGCAGAAGCAGAGGGAGAAACAGAAGAAGGAGAAGGAGCAGAAGAAGGTGAAGCAGAAGGAGATGCAGAAGGAGAAAGAGAAGCAGAAACAGAAGGAGAAGAAGAAGGAGAAGTTGGAGAATCAGAAGAAGCAGAAGCAGAAAGAGAAGCAGAAGAAGGAGAAGGAGAAGCAGAAGGAGAAGGACAAGCAGGAGAAGCAGAAGAAGCAGAAGCGGGAGAAGCAGAAGAAGAAGAAGAAACAGAAGAAGGAGAAGGAGCAGAAGGAGAAGCAGAAGCAGAAGGAGAAGCAGAAAGGGAAGCAGAAGAAGCAGTAGCAGGAGAAGCAGAAGCAGAAGAAACAGAAGAAGCCGAAGAATCAGAAGGAGAACATGAAGCAGAAGGAGAAGCAGAAGCAGCAGAAGCTGGAAAAGCAGAAGCAGAAGAAACCGAACAAGCAGAAGAAGCAGAAGCAGAACGAGAAGCAGAAGAAGAAGGAGAAAGAGAAGGATTAGGAGTAGGAGGAGCAGAAGCAGAATAAGAAGCAGAAAGAGAAGCAGAAGGAGAAGCAGAAGGAGAAACAGAAGAAGCAGAAGCAGAAGCAGAATGAGAAGCACGAGAAGAAATTGAAGGAGAAGGAGAAGGAGACGGAGAAGCAGAAGGAGAAGTAGGAGAAGCAGAAGAAGAAGAAGCAGGAGAAGCAGAAACAGAAGAAACAGAAGGAGAAGAGCAGAAGCAGAAGGAGAAGCAGAAGGAGAAGCAGAAGCTGAAGCAGAAGAAGAAGAAACAGAAAAAGCAGAAGAAGCAGAAGAAAAAGCAGCAGGAGAAGCAGAAGAAGAAGAAGGAGAAGGAGAAAGAGAAGGATTAGGAGTAGGAGAAACAGAAGGATAAGCAGAAGCAGAAAGAGAAGGAGAAGGAGAAGCAGGAGAAGCAGAAGAAGCAGAAGCAGGAGAAGCAGAAGCAGAATTAAAAGCAGAAGGAGAAATTGAAACAGAAGAAGATGCAGAAGGAGAAGCAGAAGCAGAAGCAGAAGTAGAAGCAGAAGAAGGAGAAGCAGAAGGAGAAGCATAAAGAGAAACAGAAGGAGAAGCAGGAGAACAGAAGCAGGAGAAGCAGAATCAAAAGAATTAGAAGAAGGATAAAAAGCAGAAGCAGAAAGAGAAGCAGAAACAGAAGGAGAAACAGAAATAGAAGCTGAAGAAGCAGAAGCAGAACCTGAAGCAGAAGGAGAAGCAGAAGCAGAAGAAGCAGAATCTGGAGAAGAAGGAGAACCAGAAGGAGAAGTAGAAGCAGAAAGAGAAGCAAAAGCAGAAGGAGAAGCAGAAAGAGAAGCAGCAGGAATAGCAGAATAACGAGAAGGAGAAACAGAAGGAGAAGAAGAATGAGAAGCAGAAGGAGAAGCAGGAAAAACAGAAGAAGCAGAAACAGACGGAGGAGCAGAAGAAGGAGAAGCAGAAGCAGAAGAAGAAGCAGAAGGAAAAGTAAAAGCAGAAGGAGATGCAGAAGGAGTAGCAGGAGAAGCAGAAGAAGCAGAAGCAGAAGGAGAAGAAGAAGGAGAAGAAGCAGAATCAGAAGAACCAGAAGGAGAAGTAGAAAGAGAAGCCGACGAAGAGAAGCAGAACGAGAAGCAGGAGAAGCAGAAGAAGCAGAGCGTGAGAAGCAGAAGCAAAAGAATCAGAAGAAATAGAAGGAGCAGAAGCAGAAGGAGAAGCAGAAGCAGAAGGAGAAGCAGAAAGAGAAGCAGGAGAAGCCGAAGAAGCAGGAGAAGCAGAAGCAGAAGAAACAGGAGAAGCCGAAGAAGCAGAAGCAGAATCTGAAGCAGAAGGAGAAACAGAAGAAGCACAATCTGAAGCAGAAGCAGAAGAAACAGAAATAGTAGAATAAGCAGAAGCAGAAGCACCAGGAGAAGCAGAAGAAGAAGATGGAGAAGGCGAAAGAGGAAGATTAGGAGTAGGAGAAGCAAAAGGATAAGCAGAAGCAGAAAGAGACGCAGAAGGAGAAGCAGCAATAGAAGCAGGAGAAGCAGAAGAAACAGAAGGCGCAGAAGCAGAATGAGAAGCAGAAGGAGAAATTGAAGCAGAAGCAGAAGCGGAAGGAGAAACAGAAGCAGAAGGAGAAGCAGAATAAGGAGAAGGAGAAGGAGAAGCAGAAAGAGAAGCCGAACGAGAAGCAGGAGAAGCAGAAGCAGGAGAAGCAGAAACAGAAGAAACAGAAGAAGGAGAAGAAACAGAAGGAGAAGCAGAAACAGAAGGAAAAGCAGAAAGAGAAGCAGGAGAAGCAGAAGAAGCAGCAGCAGGAGAAGCAGGAGAAGCAGAAGCAGAAGCAGAACCTGAAGCAGAAGGTGAAGCAGGAGAAGCAGAATCTGGAGAAGCAGAAGGAGAAGCAGAAGCAGAAAGAGAAGCAAAAGCATAAGGAGAAGCAGAAGGAGAAGCAGAAGAAACAGAAGAAGCAGAGGGAATAGCAGAAGAATCAGAAGATGCAGAAGCAGAAGGAGAAGCAGAAGGAAAAGCAGAAGAACGAGAAGGTGAGGGAGAAGGAGAAACAGAAGGAGAAGTAGAAAGAGAAGCAGAAGAAGGAGCAGGAGAAGGAAAAGCAGCAGGAGAAGCAGAAAGAGCAGCAGAAGGAGGAGCAGGAGATGCAGAAACAGGAGAAGCATAAGCAGAACAAACAGGAGAAGGACAAGAAGCAGAAGCAGAAGGAGAAGCAGAAACAGAAGGAGAAGCAGAAAGAGAAGGAGGGGAAGCAGAAGAAGCAGAAGCAGGAGAAGCAGAAGCATAAGAATCCGAAGAAGAAGAAGGAGAACCTCAGGCAGAAGGAGAAGCAGGAGAAGCAGAAGAAGCAGAATCTGGAGAAGCAGAAGGAGAAGCAGAAGCAGAAAGAGAATCAAAATCAGAAGGAGAAGCAGAAGAAACAGAAGAAGTAGAAGCAGTAGCAGTTGTAGCAGAAGCAGAACGAGAAGCAGAAGGAAAAGCAGAAGAACAAGAAGGAGAAGGAGAAACAGAAGGAGAAGCAGAAGGAGAAGCAGAAAGAGAAGCAGGTAAAGCACAAGAAGAAGAAGCAGAAGGAGAATAAGAAGGAGAAGCAGAAGAAGGAGAAGGAGAAGCAGAAGCAGAAGAAGATGCAGAAGGAAAAGCAGAAGAAGCAGAAGCAGAAGGAGAAGCAGGAAAAGCAGAAGAAGCAGAAGCAAAAGGAGAAGCAAAAGAAGGAGAAGGAGAAGCAGAGGCAGAAGAAGAAGCATAAGGACAAGCACAAGCAGAAGGAGATGTAGAAGGAGAAGCAGGAGAAGCAGAACATGAAGGAGAAGCAGAAGTAGGAGAAGGAGAAGGAGGAGAAGCAGAAGCAGAAGGAGAAGCAGAAGCGGAATGAGAACCAGAAAGAGAAGCAGGAGAAGCACAAGAAGCAGAAGCAGGAGAAGCCAAAAGAGAAGAAGAAGAAGAAGAAGCAGAATCAGAATCAGAAGTAGAAGCAGAAGCAGAAGGAGAAGCATCAGAAGAAGTAGAATCAGAAATTCAGGCAGAAGAAACAGAAGAAGCAGAAGCAGAAGCAGAAGGCGAAGCAAAAAGAGAAGGAGAAGTAGAAGGAGAAGTAGAAGAAGCAGCAGAAGGAAAAGCAGCAGAAGAAGCAGAAAAACAAGCAGGAGAATCAGAAGCACAAAGAGAAGTAGAAGCAGAAGTAGCAGAAGCAGAAGAAGAAGCAGTAGAAGCATAAGAAGCAGAAGCAGGAGAAGCAGAAGCAGAAGATAAAGAAGAAGCATAAGAAGCAGAAGGAGAGGGAGAAACAGAAGAAGGAGAAAGAGCAGCAGAAGGTGAAGCGGAAGGAGATGCAGAAGCAGAAAGCGAAGCAGAAACAGAAGGAGAAGAAGAAGGAGAAGTTGGAGAATCAGAAGAAGCAGAAGCAGAAAGAGAAGGAGAAGAAGGAGAAGGAAAAGCAG
>NW_012291911.1:0-3809 GCF_000151885.1 Dipodomys ordii | reverse complement strand
GGATAAGCAGAAGCAGAAAGAGACGCAGAAGGAGAAGCAGCACGAGAAGTAGGAGAAGCAGGAGAAGCAAAGGCAAGAGAAGCAGAAGAAACAGAAGACGCAGAAGCAGAATGAGAAGCAGAAGGAGAAATTGAAGCAGAAGGAGAAGCAGAAGCAGAAGGAGAAGCAGAAGAAGGAGAAGCAGAAAGAGAAGCAGAAAGAGAAGCACAACGAGAAGCAGGAGAAGCAGAAGCAGGAGAAGCAGAAGCAGAAGAAACTTAAGAAGGAGAAGAAGCAGAAGCAGAAGGAGAAGCAGAAACAGAAGCAAAAGCAGAAATAGAAGCAGGAGCAGCAGAAGAAGCAGCAGCAGGAGAAGCAGAAGCAGAAGAAGCCGAAGAAGCAGAAGCAGAAACTGAAGCATAAGGAGATACAGGAGAAGCAGAAGAAGCAGAATCTGGAGAAGCAGAAGGAGAAGCAGAAGCAGAAAGAGAAGCAAAAGCAGAAGGAGATGCAGAAGGAGAAGCAGGAAATGCAGAAGACACAGAAGCAGAAGGAGAAGAAGAAGAATCAGAAAAAGCAGAAGCAGAAATAGAAAGAGAAGCCGACGAAGAGAAGCAGAACGAGAAGCCGGAGAAGCAGAAGAAGCACAAGCGGGAGAAGCAGAAGAAGAAGAAACCGAAGAAGGAGAAGGAGCAGAAGCAGGAGGAGAAGCAGAAGGAGAAGCAGAAAGAGAAGCAGGTAAAGCAGAAGAAGCAGAAGCAGGAGAAGGAGAAGAAACAGGAGAAGGACAAAGAGCAGAAAGAGAAGCAGTAGAAGCAGAAGAGGCAGGAAAAGCAGAAGCAGAAGAAAGAGAAGAAGAAAAAGACGAAAGAAGAAAGAAAGAAAAAGAAAGCAGCAGCATAAGGAGAAGCATAAGGAGAAAGTATAAGGAGAAGCAGTAGAAGCAGAAGAAGCAGAAGCAGGAGAAGCAGAAGGAGAAGAAACAGAAGAAGGAGAAGAAACAGAAGGAGAAGCAGAAGGAAAAGCAGAAAGAGAAGCAGGAGAAGCAGAAGAAGGAGCAGCAGGAGAAGCAGAAGCAGAAGAAGCAGAAGCAGAACCTGAAGCAGAAGGAGAAGCAGGAGAAGCAGAATCTGGAGAAGCAGAAGGAGAAGCAGAAGCAGAAAGAGAAGCAAAAGCAGAAGGAGAAGCAGAAGAAACAGAAGAAGCAGAGGCAGTAGCAGAAGAATCAGAAGATGCAGAATCAGAAGGAGAAGCAGAAGGAAAAGCAGAAGAACGAGAAGGTGAGGGAGAAGGAGAAACAGAAGGAGAAGCAGAAAGAGAAGCAGAAGAAGGAGCAGGAGAAGGAAAAGCAGCAGGAGAAGCAGAAAGAGCAGCAGAAGGAGGAGCAGGAGATGCAGAAACAGGAGAAGCATAAGCAGAACAAACAGGAGAATGACAAGAAGCAGAAGCAGAAGGAGAAGCAGATACAGAAGGAGAAGCAGAAAGAGAAGGAGGGGAAGCAGAAGAAGCTGAAGCAGGAGAAGCAGAAGCATAAGAATCCGAAGAAGCAGAAGGAGAACCTGAAGCAGAAGGAGAAGCAGGAGAAGCAGAAGAAGCAGAATCTGGAGAAGCAGAATGAGAAGCAGAAGGAGAAGCAGAAGCAGAAAGAGAATCAAAAGCAGAAGGAGAAGCTGTAGAAACAGAAGAAGTAGAAGCAGTAGCAGTTGTAGCAGAAGCAGAACGAGAAGCAGAAGGAAAAGCAGAAGAACAAGAAGGAGAAGGGAAACAGAAGGACAAGCAGTAGGAGAATAAGAAGGAGAAGCAGAAGATGGAGAAGCAGAAGCAGAAGAAGATGCAGAAGGAGGAGCAGAAGAAGCAGAAGCAGAAGGAGAAGCAGGAAAAGCAGAAGAAGCAGAAGCAAAAGGAGAAGCAAAAGAAGGAGAAGGAGAAGCAGAGGCAAAAGAAGAAGCATAAGGACAAGCACAAGCAGAAGGAGATGCAGAAGGAGAAGCAGGAGAAGCAGAAGAAGCAGAAGATGAAGGAGAAGCAGAAGTAGGAGAAGGAGATGGAGGAGAAGCAGAAGCAGAAGGAGAAGCAGAAGCGGAATGAGAAGCAGAAAGAGAAGCAGGAGAAGCACAAGAAGCAGAAGCAGGAGAAACCGAAAGAGAAGAAGCAGAAGAAGCAGAATCAGAAGCAGAAGTAGAAGCAGAAGCAGAAGAAGAAGCAGCAGAAGTAGAACCAGAAATTCAGGCAGGAGAAACAGAAGAAGCAGAAGCAGAAGCAGAAGGAGAAGCAAAAAGAGAAGCAGTAGGAGAAGTGGAAGAAGCAGCAGAAGGAGAAGCAGCAGAAGAAGCAGAAAAACAAGCAGGAGAAGCAGAAGCAGAAAGAGAAGTAGAAGCAGAAGAAACAGAAGCAGAAGAAGAAGCAGTAGAAGCACAAGAAGCAGAAGCAGGAGAAGCAGAAGCAGAAGATAAAGAAGAAGCATAAGAAGCAGAAGCAGAGGGAGAAACAAAAGAAGGAGAAAGAGCAGAAGAAGGTGAAGCAGAAGGAGATGTAAAAGCAGATAGCGAAGCAGAAACAGAAGGAGATGAAGAAGGAGAAGTTGGAGAATCAGAAGATGCAGATGCAGAAGCAGAAAGAGAAGGAGAAGAAGGAGAAGGAAAAGCAGAAGGAGAAGGACAAGCAGGAGAAGCAGAACAAGCAGAAGCGGGAGAAGCAGAAGAAGAAGAAACAGAAGAAAGAGAAGGAGCAGAAGGAGAAGCAGAAGGAGAAGCAGAAGCAGAGGGAGAAGCAGAAAGAGAAGCAGAAGAAGCAGTAGCAGGAGAAGCAGAAGCAGAAGAAACAGAACAAGTAGAAGAAGCAGAAGCAGAAGGAGAAGAAGAAGAAGAAGAAGGAGAAAGAGAAGGATTAGGAGTAGGAGGAGCAGAAGGAGAATCAGAAGCAGAACGAGAAGCAGAAGGAGAAGCAGAAGGAGAAACAGAAGAAGCAGAAGTAGGAGAAGCAGAAGCAGAAGCAGAATGAGAAGCACAAGAAGGAGAAATTGAAGGAGAAGGAGAATGAGACGGAGAAGCAGAAGGAGAAGTAGGAGAAGCAGCAGAAGAAGAAGCAGGAGAAGCAGAAGCAGAAGAAACAGAAGAAGGAGAAGAGCAGAAGCAGAAGGAGAAACAGAAGCAGAAGGAGAAGCAGAAGAAGCAGAAGCTGAAGCAGAAGAAACTGAAAAAGCAGAAAAAGAAGAAGAAGCAGAAGAAGAAGAAGCAAGAAAAGAAGAAGAAGAAGAAGGAGAAGGAGAAAGAGAAGGATTAGGAGTAGGAGAAACAGAAGGATAAGCAGAAGCAGAAAGAGAAGGAGAAGGAGAAGGAGAAGCAGAAGAAGCAGAAGCAGGAGAAGCAGAAGCAGAATGAAAAGCAGAAGAAGGAGAAAATGAAACAGAAGAAGATGCAGAAGGAGAAGCAGAAGCAGTAGTAGAAGCAGAAGAAGGAGAAGCAGAAGGAGAAGCATGAAGAGAAACAGAAGGAGAAGCAGGAGAAGCAGAAGCAGGAGAAGCAGAATCAGAAGAAATAGAAGAAGCAGAAGAAGCAGAAGCAGAAAGAGAAGCAGAAACAGAAGGAGAAGCAGAAATAGAAGCAGAAGAAGCCGAAGAAGCAAAAGCAGAACCTAAAGCAGAAGGAGAAGCAGGAGAAGCAGAAGAAGCAGAATCTGGAGAAGAAGAAGGAGAACCAGAAGGAGAAGCAGAAGCAGAAAGAGAAGCAAAAGCAGAAGGAGAAGCAAAAGCAGAAGGAGAAGCAGAAGAAACAGAAGAAGCAGAATCAGTAGCAGAAGAAGCTGAAGATGCAGAACCAGAAAGAGAAGCA
>NW_012291910.1:0-1845 GCF_000151885.1 Dipodomys ordii | reverse complement strand
TCATCTCACTGTGTCCCCTGCTGTGTCACGCTGTGTCCTGCTGTGAACTGCTGTGTCCCCCGCTGAGTCCCGCTGTGTCCCCGCTGTGTCCCAATGTGTCCCCCTGTGTAGCCCGCTGTGTCCCGCGGTGTCCCCAATGTGTCCCCCGCTGTGTCCCGCTGTGTCTGCTGCTGTGTCCCTCTGTGTCCCCGGCTGTGTCCCGCTGTGTCCCGCTGTGTACTGCTGTGTCCCCTGCTGAGTCCCGCTGTGTCCCCGCTGTATCCCAATATGTCCTCGCTGTGTCCCCCGCTGTGTCCCGCTGTGTCCACACTGTGTCCTCCGCTGTGTTCCCCGCTGTGTCCCGCTGTGTCTCCCGCTTTGTCCCCTGCTGTGTCCTCGCAATGTCCCCCGCAGTGTCCCGCTGTGTCCTTGCTGGGTCCCCCGCTATGTCCCGCTGTGTCTCCCGCTCTGTCCCGCTGTGTCCCGCTGTGTCCTGCTCGGTCCCTGCTGTGTCCCGCTGTGTCCCCGCTGTGTGCCCGCTGTGTCCCGCTGTGTACTCCGTTGTGTCCAGCTGTGTCACCGCTGTGTCTCGCTGTGTCCCCTCTCTGTCTCAGCTGTCCTCCGCTGTGTCCCACCTGTGTCCCGCTGTGTCCCGCTGTATCACACTGTGTCCCATGGTGTCCCGCTTTGTCCCCCGCTGTGTCCCCCGCTGAGTCTCCTCTGTGACGCTGCTGTGTCCCGCTGTGTCCCCGCTGTGTCCCAACCTGTGTCCCGCTGTGTACCCCGCTGTGTCCCGCTATGTTCCCGCAGAGTCCCCGCTGTGTCCCACTGTGTCCCGCTGTGTCCTCGATGAGTCACCCGCTGTGTCCCGTTGTGTCTCCAGCTGTGTACCCCGCTGTGTCCCACTGTGTCCCGGCTGTATCGACGCTGTGTCCCGCTGGGTCCCGCTGTGGCCTCCCTGTGTTCCCCGTTGTGTTCCGTTGTGTCCCCCGCTGTGTCCCGCTGTGTCCCCGCAGTTTCCCCGCTTTGTCCCGCTGTGTCCCGCTGTGTCCCGTGATGTTCCGCTTTGACCCCGCTGTGTCCCCCGCTTTGTCCCCGCTGTGCCCCGCTGTGTCCGGCTGTGTCCCGCTGTGTCCTCGTTGTGTCCCCCGCTGTGTCCCGTTGTGTCCCCAACTGTGTACCCCGCTGTGTCCCACTGTGTCCCCGCTGTATCGACGCTGTATCCCGCTGGGTCCCGTTGTGTCCTCCCTGTGTTCCCCACTGTGTTCCGTTGTGTCCCCCGCTGTGTCCCGCTGTGTCTACTACTGTGTCCACGCTGTGTCCCGCTGTGTCCTCGCTGTGCCCCCCGCTGTGTCCCGCTATGTCCCCCCTGTGTCCCCCGCTGTGTCCCGCTGTGTCCCTCTGTGTCCCCTGCTGTATCCCCAGCTCTGTCCCACTGTGTCCCCCACTGTGTCCCTGCTGTGTCCCGCTGTGTCCTGCTGTGTCCCGCTGTGTCCCCCGCTGTGTCCCGCTGTGTCTACTTCTGTGTCCCGGCTGTGTCCCCCGCTGAGTCCCGCTGTGTCCCCGCTGTGTCCCTCTGTGTTCTTGCTGTGTCCCCCGCTTTGTCCAGCTTTGTACCCCTTGTGTCCCACGCTGTGTCCTGCTGAGTCCCGTTGTCTCCCGCTGTGACCCTGCTGAGTCCTGCTTTGTCCCCGCTGTGTCCCGCTTTGTCGTCGCTGTGTCCCCCGCTGTGTCCCGCTTTGTCCCCGCTGTGTCCCGCTGTGTCCCACTGTGTCCCCCGCTGTGTCCCCGCTGTGTCCCGATGTGTACCCCGCTGTGTCCAGCTGTGTCACCGCTGTGTCCCGCTGTATCCCTAGATCTGTCCCC
>NW_012291909.1:0-3233 GCF_000151885.1 Dipodomys ordii | reverse complement strand
TGCTGTGTCCCGTTGTGTCCTCCGCTGAGTCCCGCTGTGTCCCCGCTGTGTCCCTCTGTGTCCTTGCTGTGTCCCCCAATGTGTCCCGCTTTGTACCCCCTGTGTCCCACGCTGTGTCCCGCTGAGTCCCGCTGTGTCCCGCTGTGACCCTGCTGAGTCCCGCTGTGTACCCGCTGTGTCCCGCTTTGTCGTCGCTGTGTCCCCCACTGTGTCCCGCTTTGTCCCCGCTGTGTCCCGCTGTGTCCCTCTGTGTCTCCTGCTGAATCCCCTGCTCTGTCCCACTGTGTCCCCCGCTGTGTCCCTGCTGTGTTCCCGCTGTGTCCCACTGTGTCCCGCTGTGTCCCCCGCTTAGTCCCGCTTTGTTCCCAATGTGTCCTGCTGTGACCTCGCTGTGTCCCCCGCTGTGTCCCGCTTTGTACCCACTGTGTCCCCCGCTGTGTCCCACTGTGTCCCCCGCTGTGTCCCGCTGTGTCCCCTAGTGTCCCGCTTTGACCCCTCTGTGTACCCCGCTTTGTCCTCGCTGTGCCCCGCTGTGTCCCGCTGTGTCCCGCTGTGTCCGGCTGTGTCCCCCACTGTGTTCTTTTGTGTCCCCAGCTGTGTACCCCGCTGTGTAACGCTGTGTCCCCACTGTATTGACGCTGTGTCCCGCTGGGTCCCGCTGTGTCCCCTCTGTGTTCCCCGTTGTGTCCCGCTGTGTCCCCGGCTGTGACCCCCGCTGTGTCCCGCTGTGTCCCCCGTTGTGTCCTTGCTCTGTCCCCGCTGTGTCGCGCTGTATCCCGCTGTATCCCCCCTCTGTCCAACGCTGTGTCCCGCTGTGTCCCTCTGTGTCCCCTGCTGTATCCCCTGCTCTGTCCCACTGTGTCCCCCGCTGTGTCCCTGCTGTGTTCCCGCTGTGTCCCACTGTGTCCCGCTGTGTCCCCCGCTGAGTCCCGCTTTGTTCCCACTGTGTCCCGCTGTGACCTCGCTGTGTCCCCCGCTGTGTCCCACTGTGTCCTCCGCTGTGTCCCGCTGTGTCCCCTGCTGTGTCCCCGCTGTGTCCCGCTGTGTCCCGCTGTGACCCTGCTGAGTCCCGCTGTGTCCCCGCTGTGTCCCGCTTTGTCATCCCTGTGTCCCCCGCTGTGTCCCGATTTGTCCCCCCGTGTCCCCTGCTGTGTCCTGCTGTGTCCCCCGCTGTGTCCCGTAGTGTCCCCTGCTGTGTCCCTGCTGTGTCCCGCTGTGTTCCGCAGTGTCCCGTTGTGTCCTCGCTGTGTCTCCCGCAGTGTCCCGCAGTGTCCTCGCTGTGTCCCCGGTTGTGTCCCGTTGTTTCCCCAGCTGTGTACCCCGCTGTGTCCTGCTGTGTCCCAGCTGTTTCGACGCTGTGTCCCGCTGGGCCCCGCGGTGTCCTCGCTGTGTTCCCCGCTGTGTCCCCCGCTGTGTCCCGCTGTGTCTCGCTGTGTCCCGCTCTGTATTGCTGTGTCCCCTGCTCAGTCTCGCTGTGTCCCCGCTGTATCCCAATATGTCCTCGCTGTGTCCCCTGCTGTGTCCCGTTGTGTCCCCACTGTGTCCCCCGCTGTGTCCCGCTGTGTCCCGCTGTGTCCTCCGCTTTGTCCCCTTCTGTGTCCTCGCTGTGTCCCCCGCTGTGTCCCGCTGGGTCCTAGCTGGGTCCCCCGCTGTGTCCCACTGTGTCTACCGCTCTGTCCCGCTGTGTCCCGCTGTGTCCCGCTCGGTCCCTGCTGTGTCCCGCTGTGTCCCGCTGTGTCCCCGCTGTGTCCTGCTATGTGCCCCCTGTGTCCCCCGCTGTGTCCCGCTGTGTCCCTCTGTGTCCCCTGCTGTATCCCCAGCTCTGTCCCACTGTGTCCCCAGCAGTGTCCCTGCTGCGTCCCCGCTGTGTCCCTCTGTGTCCCGCTGTGTCCTCCGCTGAATCCCGCTGTGTCCCCGCTGTGTCCCTCTGTGTCCTTGCTGTGTCCCCCGCTGTGTCCCGCTTTGTACCCCCTGTGTCCCACGCTGTGTCCCGCTGTGTCCCGCTGTGTCCCGCTGTGACCCTGCTGAGTCCCCGCTGTGTCCCGCTTTATCGTCGCTGTGTCCCCTGCTGTGTCCCGGTTTGTCCCCCCGTGTCCCCTGCTGTGTCCCGCTGTGTCCCCCGCTGTGTCCCGCTGTGTCCCCTGCTGTGTCCCTGCTGTGTCCCGCTGTGTTCCGCAGTGTCCCGCTGTGTCATCGCTTTGTCTCCCGCAGTATCCCGCAGTGTCCTCGCTGTGTCCCCCGCTGTGTCCTGCTTTGTCCCCCGCTGTGTCCCGCTGTGTACCCCTCTGTGTTCCCCGCTGTGTCCTCCTGTGTCCCCCGCTGTGTCCCCACTGTGTCCCCCGCTGTGTGCCGCTGTGTCCCCTGCTGTGTCCCTGCTGTGTCCCGCTGTGTTCCGCAGTGTCCCGCTGTGTCCTCGCTGTGTCTCCCACAGTGTCCCGCAGTGTCCTCGCTGTGTCCCCGGCTGTGACCCGTTGTTTCCCCAGCTGTGTACCCCGCTGTGTCCCGCTGTGTCCCAGCTGTTTCGATGCTGTGTCCCGCTGGGCCCCGCGGTGTCCTCGCTGTGTTCCCCGCTGTGTCCCGCTGTGTCCCGCTGTGTCCCGCTGTGTACTGCTGTGTCCCCTGCTCAGTCTCGCTGTGTCCCCGCTGTATCCCAATATGTCCTCGCTGTGTCCCGCTGTGTCCCGTTGTGTCCCTACTGTGTCCCCCGCTGTGTCCCGCTGTGTCCCACTGTGTCCCCCGCTGTGTTTCCCACTGTGTCCCGCTGTGTCCCCCGCTTTGTCCCCTTCTGTGTCCTCGCTGTGTCCCCCGCTGGGTCCCGCTGGGTCCTAGCTGGGTCCCCCGCTGTGTCCCACTGTGTCTCCCGCTCTGTCCCGCTGTGTCCCACTGTGTCCCGCTCGGTCCCTGCTGTGTCCCGCTGTGTCCCGCTGTGTCCCCGCTGTGTCCTGTTATGTGCCCCCTGTGTCCCCCGCTGTGTCCCGCTGTGTCCCTCTGTGTCCCCTGCTGTATCCCGAGCTCTGTCCCACTGTGTCCCCAGCTGTGTCCCTGCTGCGTCCCCGCTGTGTCCCTCTGTGTCCCGCTGTGTCCCCCGCTGAATCCCGCTGCGTCCCCGCTGTGTCCCTCTGTGTCCTTGCTGTGTTCCCCGCTGTGTCCCGCTATGTACACCCTGTGTCCTATGCTGTGTCCCGCTGTGTCCCGCTGTGTCCCCGCTGTGACCCTGCTGAATCCCTGTTGTG
>NW_012291908.1:0-3323 GCF_000151885.1 Dipodomys ordii | reverse complement strand
CCGCTGTGTCCCCAGCTCTGTCCCCAGCTGTGTACCGCTGTGTCCCCCGCTGTGTCCCGCTGTGTCCTGCTGTGTCCCCCGCTGTGTCCTGCTGTGTCTCCAAAGGGTCCCCGCTGTGTACCGCTCTGTCCCCCGCTGTGTCCCTGCTGTGCCCCGCTGTGTCCCGCTGTGTACTGCTGTGTCCCCCGCTGAGTCCCGCTGTGTCCCCGCTGTGTCCCAATGTGTCCTCGCTGTATCCCCCGCTGTGTCCCGCAGTGTCCCCCCTGTGTTTCCCGCTGTGTCACTGTGTCCTCTGCTGTATCCCCAGCTCTGTCACACTGTGTCCCCCGCTGTGTCCCGGCTGTGTCCCGCTGTGTCCTGCTGTGTCCCGCTGTGTCCCCCGCTGTGTCCCGCTGTGTCTACTGCTGTGTCCCCGCTGTGTCCCCCGCTGAGTCCCGCTGTGTCCCCGCTGTGTCCCTCTGTGTTCTTGCTGTGTCCCCCGCTTTGTCCAGCTTTGTACCCCCTGTGTCCCACGCTGTGTCCTGCTGAGTCCCGTTGTCTCCCGCTGTGACCCTGCTGAGTCCTGCTGTGTCCCCGCTGTGTCCCGCTTTGTCGTCGCTGTGTCCCCCGCTGTGTCCCGCTGTGTCCCACTGTGTCCCCCGCTGTGTCCCCGCTGTGTCCCGATGTGTACCCCGCTGTGTCCAGCTGTGTCACCGCTGTGTCCCGCTGTATCCCTAGATCTGTCCCCCTCTGTGTCGCGCTGTGTCCCTTGCTGTGTCCTGCTGTGTCCCTGCAGTTTCCCCGCTGTGTCCCGCTGTGTCCCGTGGTGTCCCGCTTTGACCCCGCTGTGTCACCCGCTTTGTCCCCGCTGTGCCCCGCTGTGTCCCGCTGTGTCCCGCTGTGTCCGGCTGTGTCCCCCACTGTGTTCTTTTGTGTCCCCAGCTGTGTACTCCGTTGTGTAACGCTGTGTCCCCACTGTATTGACGCTGTGTCCTGCTGGGTCCCGGTGGGTCCTCGCTGTGTTCCCCGTTGTGTCCCGCTGTGTCCCCGGCTGTGACCCCCGCTGTGTCCCGCTGTGTCCCACGTTGTGTCCTCGCTCTGTCCCCCGCTGTGTCCCGCTGTATCCCCCCTCTGTCCACCGCTGTGTCCCGCTGTGTCCCTCTGTGTCCCCTGCTGTATCCCCTGCTCTGTCCCACTGTGTCCCCCGCTGTGTCCCTGCTGTGTTCCCGCTGTGTCCCACTGTGTCCCGCTGTGTCCCCCGCTGAGTCCCGCTTTGTTCCCACTATGTCCCGCTGTGACCTCGCTGTGTCCCCCGCTGTGTCCCGCTTTGTACCCACTGTGTCCCCAGCCGTGTCCCACTGTGTCCCCCGCTGTGTCCCACTGTGTCCCCTGCTGTGTCCCCGCTGTGTCCCGCTGTGTCCCGCTGTGACCCTGCTGAGTCCCGCTGTGTCCCTCTGTGTCCCGCTTTGTCGTCGTTGTGTCCCCCGCTGTGTCCCGCTGTGTGCCCTGCTGTGTCCTGCTGTGTCCCCCGCTGTGTCCCACTGTGTCCCCTGCTGTGTCCCTGCTCTTTCCTGCTGTGTTCCGCAGTGTCCCGTTGTGTCCTCGCTGTGTCTCCCGCAGTGTCCCGCAGTGTCTTCGCTGTGTCCCCGGCTGTGTCCCGTTGTTTCCCCAGCTGTGTCCCCGCTGTGTCCCACTGTGTCCCATCTGTTTCGACTCTGTGTCCCGCTGGGTCCCACGGTGTCCTCGCTGTGTTCCCCGCTGTGTCCCCCGCTGTGTACCGTTGTGTCCCGCTGTGTCCCGCTGTGTCCCGCTGTGTCCCGCTGTGTCCCCTGCTGTGTCCCTGCTCTTTCCCGCTGTGTTCCGCAGTGTCCCGTTGTGTCCGCGCTGTGTCCCCCTCTGTGTCCCGTTGTGTCCCCACTGTGTCCCCCGCTGTGTCCCGCTGTGTCCCACTGTGTCCCCCGCTGTGTTCCCCGCTGTGTCCCGCTGTGTCCCCCGCTTTGTCCCCTTCTGTGTCCTCGCTGTGTCCCCCGCTGTGTCCCGCTGTGTCCACGCTGGGTCCCCCGCTGTGTCCCTCTGTGTCTCCCGCTCTGTCCCGCTGTGTCCCGCTGTGTCCTGCTCGGTCCCTGCTGTGTCCCGCTGTGTCCCGCTGTGTCCCGCTGTGCCCGCTGTGTACTCCGTTGTGTCCAGCTGTGTCACCGCTGTGTCCCGCTGTGTCTCTCTGTGTCCTCGCTCTGTCCCCCACTGTGTCCCGCTGTGTCCCCGCTCTGTCCCAACCTGTGTCCCGCTGTGTATCCCGCTGTGTCCCCGCTGTGTCCCGCTGTTTCCCCCGCTGTGTCCCGCTGTGTCCTCGCTGTGTCCCCGCTGTGTCCCGCTATGTCCCCCCTGTGTCCCCCGCTGTGTCCCGCTGTGTCCCTCTGTGTCCCCTGCTGTATCCCCAGCTCTGTCCCACTGTGTCCCCCGCCTTGTCCCTGCGGCGTCCCCGCTGTGTCCCGCTGTGTCCCGCTGTGTCCCCAGCTGTGTCCCGCTGTGTCTACTGCTGTGTCCCCGCTGTGTCCTCTGCTGAGTCCCGCTGTGTCCCCGCTGTGTCCCTCTGTGTCCTTGCTGTGTCCCCCGCTGTGTCCCGCTTTGTACCCCCTGTGTCCCACGCTGTGTCCCGCTGAGTCCCGCTGTGTCCCGCTGTGACCCTGCTGAGTCCCGCTGTGTACCCGCTGTGTCCCGCTTTGTCGTCGCTGTGTCCCCCACTGTGTCCCTCTGTGTCCTTGCTGTGTTCCCCGCTGTGTCCCGATTTGTACCCCCTGTGTTCCATGCTGTGTCCCGCTGTGTCCCGCTGTGTCCCGCTGTGACCCTGCTGAGTCCCTGCTGTGTCCCGCTTTATCGTCGCTGTGTCCCCTGCTGTGTCCCGGTTTGTCCCCCCGTGTCCCCTGCTGTGTCCCGCTGTATCCCCCGCTGTGTCCCGCTGTGTCCCCTGCTGTGTCCCTGCTGTGTCCCGCTGTGTTCCGCAGTGTCCCGCTGTGTCATCGCTGTGTCTCCCGCAGTATCCCGCAGTGTCCTCGCTGTGTCCCCCGCTGTGTCCTGCTTTGTCCCCCGCTGTGTCCCGCTGTGTACCCCTCTGTGTTCCCCGCTGTGTCCTCCTGTGTCCTCCGCTGTGTCCCCGCTGTGTCCCCCGCTGTGTCCCGCTGTGTCCCCTGCTGTGTCCCTGCTGTGTCCCGCTGTGTTCCGCAGTGTCCCGCTGTGTCATCGCTGTGTCTCCCACAGTGTCCCGCAGTGTCCTCGCTGTGTCCCCCTCTGTGTCCTGCTTTGTCCCCCGCTGTGTCCCGCTGTGAACCCCTCTGTGTTCCCCGCTG
>NW_012291907.1:0-5752 GCF_000151885.1 Dipodomys ordii | reverse complement strand
AGAAGGAGAAGCAGAAGGAGAAGCATAAGGAGAAACAGAAGGAGAAGCAGGAGAAGCAGAAGCAGGAGAAGCAGAATCAAAAGAAATAGAAGAAGGATAAGAAGCAGAAGCATAAAGAGAAGCAGAAACAGAAGGAGAAGCAGAAATAGAAGCAGAAGAAGCAGAAGCAGAACCTGAAGCAGAAGGAGAAGCAGGAGAAGCAGAAGAAGCAGAATCTGGAGAAGAAGGAGAACCAGAAGGAGAAGCAGAAGCAGAAAGAGAAGCAAAAGCAGAAGGAGAAGCAGAAAGAGAAGCAGAAGAAACAGAAGAAGCAGAAGCAGAAGCAGTAGCAGAAGAAGCTGAAGACGCAGAAGCAGATAGAGAAGCAGAAGGAATAGCAGAATAACGACAAGGAGAAACAGAAGGAGAAGAAGAATTAGAAGCAGAAGGAGAAGCAGGAAAAACAGAAGAAGCAGAAACAGACGGAGAAGCAGAAGAAGGAGAAGCAGAAGCAGAAGAAGAAGCAGAAGGAAAAGCACAAGCAGAAGGAGATGCAGAAGGAGAAGCAGGAGAAGCAGAAGAACCAGAAGCAGAAGGAGAAGAAGAAGGAGAAGAAGCAGAATCAGAAGAAGCAGAAGGAGAAGTAGAAAGAGAAGCCGACGAAGAGAAGCAGAACGAGAAGCAGGAGAAGCAGAAGAAGCAGAGCGGGAGAAGCAGAAGAAGAAGAAATAGAAGGAGCAGAAGCAGAAGGAGGAGCAGAAGCAGAAGGAGAAGCAGAAAGAGAAGCAGGAAAAGCAGAAGAAGCAGAAGCAGGAGAAGCAGAAGCAGAAGAAACAGGAGAAGGACAAGAAGCAGAAGCAGAAGCAGAAGGAGAAGCAGAAACAGAAGGAGAAGCAGAAAGGAAGGAGGGGAAGCAGAAGAAGCAGAAGCAGGAGAACCAGAAGCATAAGAATCCGAAGAAGCAGAAGCAGAACCTGAAGCAGAAGGAGAAGCAGGAGAAGCAGAAGAAGCAGAATCTGGAGAAGCAGAATGAGAAGCTGAAGGAGAAGCAGAAGCAGAAAGAGAATCAAAAGGAGAAGGAGAAGCGGAAGAAACAGAAGAAGCAGAAGCAGTAGCAGTTCCAGCAGAAGCAGAAGGAGAAGCAAAAGTAAAAGCAGAAGAACGAGAAGGAGAAGGAGAAACAGAAGGAGAAGCAGAAGGAGAAGCAGAAGAAGCAGAAGGAGAAGCAGAAGGAGACACAGAAGCAGAAGAAGCAGCAGAAGGAGAAGAAGATGCAGAAGGAGAAGCAGGAGAAGCAGAAGAAGCAGAAGCAGAAGGAGAAGGAGAAGTAGGAGAAGGAGTAGGAAGAGCCACAGAAGCAATAGGAGAAGCAGAGGAGAAGCAGAAGCAGAATGAGAAGCAGAAAGAGAAGCAGTAGAAGAAGAAGCAGGAAAAGCAGAAGCAGCAGAAAGAGAAGAAGAAGAAGAAGAAGAAGAAGAAGAAGAAGAAGAAGAAGAAGAAGAAGAAGAAGAAGAAGAAGAAGAAGAAGAAGAAGAAGAAGACGAAGAAGAAGAAGGAGAAGGAGAAAGAGAAGGAGAAGCAGGAGAAGCAGGAGAAGCAGAAGAAAAAGAATAAGCATAAGAAGCAGAATCAGATGGAGAAGCAGAAGCAGGAGAAGCAGAAGCAGAAGGAGAAGCAGAAGCAGAAGAAGATGCAGAAGGAGAAGCAGGAGAAGCAGAAGAAGGAGAAGGAGAAGGCAAAAGAGAAGGATTAGGAGTAGGAGAAGCAAAAGGATAAGCAGAAGCAGAAAGAGACGCAGAAGGAGAAGCAGCACGAGAAGTAGGAGAAGCAGGAGAAGCAGAAGCAGGAGAAGCAGAAGAAACAGAAGACGCAGAAGCAGAATGAGAAGCCGAAGGAGAAATTGAAGCAGAATGAGAAGCAGAAGGAGAAGCAGAAGCAGAAGGAGAAGCAGAAGAAGGAGAAGGAGAAGCAGAAAGAGAAGCACAACGAGAAGCAGGAGAAGCAGAAGCAGGAGAAGCAGAAGCAGAAGAAACATAGGAAGGAGAAGAAGCAGAAGCAGAAGGAGAAGCAGAAACAGAAGGAAAAGCAGAAAGAGAAGCAGGAGAAGCAGAAGAAGCAGCAGCAGGAGAAGCAGAAGCAGAAGAAGCCGAAGAAGCAGAAGCAGAACCTGAAGCAGAAGGAGAAGCAGGAGAAGCAGAAGAAGCAGAATCTGGAGAAGCAGAAGGAGAAGCAGAAGCAGAAAGAGAAGCAAAAGCAAAAGGAGAAGCAGAAGGGGAAGCAGAAGAAACAGAAGAAGCAGAGGCAGTAGCAGAAGAAGCAGAAGATGCAGAAGCAGAAGGAGAAGCAGAAGGAAAAGCAGAAGAACGAGAAGGAGAAGGAGTAGGAGAAAAAGAAGGAGAAGCAGAAAGAGAAGCAGAAGAAGGAGCAGGAGAAGGAAAAGCAGCAGGAGAAGCAGAAAGAGCAGCAGAAGGAGAAGCAGGAAATGCAGAAACTTGAGAAGCAGAAGCAGAAGGAACACAAGAAGGACAAGAAGCAGAAGCAGAAGGAGAAGCAGAAACAGAAGGAGAAGCAGGAAGAGAAGGAGGGAAAGCAGAAGAAGCAGAAGCAGGAGAAGCAGAAGCATAAGAATATGAAGAAGCAGAAGGAGAACCTGAAGCAGAAGGAGAAGCAGGAGAAGCAGAAGAAGCAGAATCTGGAGAAGCAGAAGGAGAAGCAAAAGGAGAAGCAGAAGCAGAAAGAGAATCAAAAGCAGAAGGAGAAGCAGAAGAAACAGAAGAAGTAGAAGCAGTAGCAGTTGTAGCAGAAGCAGAACGAGAAGCAGAAGGAAAAGCAGAAGAACAAGAAGGAGAAGGGAAACAGAAGGACAAGCAGTAGGAGAATAAGAAGGAGATGAAGCACAAGGAGAAGCAGAAGCAGAAGGAGAAGCAGAAGAAGGAGAAGGAGAAGGAGAAGCAGAACGAGAAGCAGGAGAAGCAGAAGCAGGAGAAGCAGAAACAGAAGAAACAGAAGAAGGAGAAGAAGCAGAAGCAGAAGGAGAAGCAGAAACAGAAGGAAAAGCAGAAAGAGAAGCAGGAGAAGCAGAAGAAGCAACAGCAGGAGAAGCAGAAGCAGAAGCCGAAGAAGCAGAAGCAGAACCTGAAGCAGAAGGAGAAGCAGAAGAAGCAGAATCTGGAGAAGCAGAAGGAGAAGCAGAAGCAGAAAGAGAAGCAAAAGCAGAAGGAGAAGCAGAAGGAGAAGCAGAAAGAGAAGCAGAAGAAGGAGCAGGAGAAGGAAAAGCAGCAGGAGAAGCAGAAAGAGCAGCAGAAGGAGGAGCAGGAGATGCAGAAACAGGAGAAGCATAAGCAGAACAAACAGGAGATGGACAAGAAGCAGAAGCAGAAGGAGAAGCAGAAACAGAAGGAGAAGCAGTAAGAGAAGCAGAAGCAGAAGGAGAAGCAGAAGAAGGAGAAGGAGAAGCAGAAAGAGAAGCAGAAAGAGAAGCAGAAAGAGAAGCACAACGAGAAGCAGGAGAAGCAGAAGCAGGAGAAGCAGAAGCAGAAGAAACATAAGAAGGAGAAGAAGCAGAAGCAGAAGGAGAAGCAGAAACAGAAGGAAAAGCAGAAATAGAAGCAGGAGCAGAAGAAGAAGCAGCAGCAGGAGAAGCAGAAGCAGAAGAAGCCGAAGAAACAGCAGCAGAACCTGAAGCATAAGGAGATACAGGAGAAGCAGAAGAAGCAGAATCTGTAGACGCAGAAGGAGAAGCAGAAGCAGAAAGAGAAGCAAAAGCAGAAGGAGAAGCATAAGGAGAAGCAGAAGAAACAGAAGAAGCAGAGGCAGTAGCAGAAGATGTAGAAGCAGAAGGAGAAGCAGAAGGAAAAGCAGAAGAACGAGAAGGAGAAGGAGAAGGAGAAGCAGAAGGAGAAGCAGAAAGAGAAGCAGAAGAAGGAGCAGGAGAAGGAAAAGCAGCAGGAGAAGCAGAAAGAGAAGCAGAAGGAGAAGCAGGAGATGCAGAAACAGGAGAAGCAGAAGCAGAAGAAACAGGAGAAGGACAAGAAGCAGAAGGAGAAGCAGAAACAGAAGGAGAAGCAGAAGAGAAGGAGGGAAAGCAGAAGAAGCAGAAGCAGGAGAAGCAGAAGCATAAGAATACGAAGAAGCCGAAGCAGAACCTGAAGCAGAAGGAGAAGCAGGAGAAGCAGAAGAAGCAGAATCTGGAGAAGCAGAATGAGACGCAGAAGGAGAAGCAGAAGCAGAAAGAGAATCAAAAGCAGAAGGAGAAGCAGAAGAAACAGAAGAAGTAGAAGCAGTAGCAGGTGTAGCAGAAGCAGAAGGAAAAGCAGAAAAACAGGAGGGAGAAGGAGAAACAGAAGGAGAAGTAGAAGGAGAAGCAGAAAGAGAAGCAGGTAAAGCAGAAGAAGAAGAAGCAGAAGGAGAATCAGAAGGAGAAGCAGAGGAAGGAGAAGGAGAAACAGAAGCAGAAGAAGATGCAGAAGAAGAAGCAGGAGAAGCAGAAGAAGCAGAAGCAGAAGGAGAAGCAGGAGAAGCAGAAGAAGCAGAATCTGGAGAAGCAGAAGGAGAAGGAGAAGCAGAAGCAGAAAGAGAAGCAAAAGCAGAAGGAGAAGCAGAAGAAACAGAAGAAGCAGAGGCAGTAGCAGAAGAAGCAGAAGATTCAGAAGCAGTAGGAAAAGCAGAAGAACTAGAAGGAGAAGGAGAAGGAGAAACAGGAGTAGAAGCAGAAAGAGAAGCAGAAGAAGGAGCAGTAGAAGGAAAAGCAGCAGGAGAAACAGAAAGAGCAGCAGAAGGAGAAGCAGGAAATGCAGAAACAGAAGAAGAACAAGCAGAAGAAACAGGAGAAGGACAAGAAGCAGAAGCAGAAGGAGAAGCAGAAAGAGAAGGAGGGGAAGCAGAAGCAGGAGAAGCAGAAGCATAAGAATCCGAAGAAGCAGAAGCAGAACCTGAAGCAGAAGGAGAAGCAGAAGCAGAAAGAGAATCAAAAGCAGAAGGAGAAGCTGAAGAAACAGAAGAAGTAGAAGCAGTAGCAGTTGTAGCAGAAGCAGTAGGAGAAGCAGAAGGAAAAGCAGGAGAACAAGAAGGAGAAGGAGAAACAGAAGGAGAAGCAGAAGGAGAAGCAGAAAGAGAAGCAGGTAAAGCAGAAGAAGCAGAAGCAAAAGGTGAAGCAAAAGAAGGAGAAGGAGAAGCAGAGGCAGAAGAAGAAGCATAAGGACAAGCACAAGCAGAAGGAGATGCAGAAGGAGAAGCAGGAGAAGCAGAAGAAGCAGAAGCTGAAGGAGAAGCAGAAGTAGGAGAAGGAGAAGGAGGAGAAGCAGAAGCAGAAGGAGAAGCAGAAGCAGAATGAGAAGCAGAAAGAGAAGCAGGAGGAGGACAAGAAGCAGGAGAAGCCGAAAGAGAAGAAGCAGAAACAGAAGCAGAAGGAGAAGCAGCAGAAGAGGTAGAACCAGAAATTCAGGCAGCAGAAACAGAAGAAGTAAAAGCAGAAGGAGAAGCAAAAAGAGAAGCAGAAGCGGAAGTAGAAAGAACAGCAGAAGAAGCAGAAAAACAAGCAGGAGAAGCAGAAGAAGGAATAGAAGTAGAAGCAGAAGAAGAAGAAGAAGAAGAAGAAGAAGAAGAAGAAGAATCAGTAGAAACATAAGAAGCAGAAGCAGGAGAAGCAGAACCAGAAGAAAAAGAAGAAGCATAAGAAGCAGAAGCAGAGGGAGAAACAGAAGAAGGAGAAGGAGCAGCAGAAGGTGAAGCAGAAGGAGATGCAGAAGCAGAAAGAGAAGCAGAAATAGAAGGA
>NW_012291906.1:0-8409 GCF_000151885.1 Dipodomys ordii | reverse complement strand
GATGAAGCACAAGTAGCAGAAGCAAAAGCAGATGTAGAAGCAGAAGAACGAGAAGGAGAAGGAGAAAGAGAAATATAAGGAGAAGCAGAAGCAGAAGGAGAAGCAGAAGTAGGAGAAGGAGAAGGAAGAGCATCAGAAGCAATAGGAGAAGCCGAAGGAGAAGCAGAAGCAGAATGAGAAGCAGAAAGAGAAGCAGTAGAAGCAGAAGAAGCAGGAAAAGCAGAAGCAAAAGAAAGAGAAGAAGAAGAAGAAGAAGAAGAAGAAGAAGAAGAAGAAGAAGAAGAAGAAGAAGAAGAAGAAGAAGAAGAAGAAGAAGAAGAAGAAGAAGAAGAAGAAGAAGAAGAAGAAGAAGAAGAAGAAGGAGAAGGAGAAGGAGAAGGAGAAGATGAAGCATAAGGAGAAGCAGTAGAAGCAGAAGAAGCAGAAGCAGGAGAAGCAGAAGCAGAAGAAAAAGAATAAGCATAAGAAGCAGAATCAGAGGGAGAAGCAGAAGAAAGAGAAGGAGCAGCAGAAGGAGAAGCAGAAGCAGAAAGAGAAGCAGAAACAGAAGGAGAACAAGTAGGAGAAGCAGGAGAATCAGAAGAAGTAAAAGTAGAAGCAGAAAGAGAAGGAGAAGAAGGAGAAGCAGAAGTAGAATCAGAAGAAACAGAAGAAGAAGAAGCAGAAGAAACAGAAGCGAAAGAAACAGAAGAAGGAGAAGAGCAGAAGCAGAAGCAGGAGAAGCAGAAGCAGAAGGAGAAGCAGGAGAACCAGAAGAAGCAGGAGAAGCAGAAGCAGAAGAAACAGAAGAAGCCGAAGAAGCAGAAGGCGAATGTGAAGCAGAAGGAGAAACAGAAGAAGCACAATCTGAAGCAGAAGCAGAAGAAACATAAATAGTAGAATAAACAGAAGCAGAAGCAGCAGGAGAAGCAGAAGAAGAAGAAGAAGGAGAAGGCAAAAGAGAAGGATTAGGAGTAGGAGAAGCAGAAGGATAAGCAGAAGCAGAAAGAGAAGCAGAAGGAGAAGCAGCACTAGAAGCAGGAGACGCAGAAGAAGCAGAAGCAGGAGAAGCAGAAAAAAACAGAAGACGCAGAAGCAGAATCAAAAGCAGAAGGAGAAATTGAAGCAGAAGGAGAAGCAGAAGAAGAAGGAGAAGGAAAGGGAGAAGCAGAAAGAGAAGCAGAACGAGAAGCAGGACAAGCAGCAGCAGGAGAAGCAGAAGCAGAAGAAACAGAAGAAGGAGAAGAAGCAGAAGCAGAAAGGAAAAGCAGAAACAGAAGGAAAAGCAGAAGGAGAAGCAGGAGAAGCAGAAGAAGCAGCAGCAGGAGAAGCAGAAACAGAAGAAGCCGAAGAAACATAAGCAGAACCTGAAGCAGAAGGAGAAGCAGGAGAAGGAGAAGAAGCAGAATCTGGAGAAGCAGAAGGAGAAGCAGAAGCAGAAAGAGAAGCAGACGAAGAGAAGCAGAACGAGAAGCAGGAGAAGCAGAAGAAGAAGAAACAGAAGAAGGAGAAGTAGCAGAAGCAGAAGGAGAAGCAGAAGGAGAAGCAGAAAGAGAAGCAGAAACAGAAGGAGAAGCAGAAAGAGAAGGAGGGGAAGCAGAAGAAGCAGAAACATAAGAATCCGAAGAAGCAGAAGCAGAACCTGAAGCAGGAGAACTAGAAGAAGCAGAATCTGGAGAAGCAGAAGGAGAAGCAGAAGGAGAAGCAGAAGCAGAAAGAGAATCAAAAGCAGAAGTAGAAGCAGAAGAAACAAAAGAAGCAGAAGCAGTAGTCGTTGTAGCAGAAGGAAAAGCAGTAGGAAAAGCAGAAGAACGAGAAGGAGAAGCAGAAGGAGAAGGAGAATCAGAAGGAGAAGCAGAAGAAGGAGAAGCAGAAGCAGAAGAAGCAGTAGAAGGAGAAGCAGAAGCAGAAGATGCAGAAGGAGAAGCAGAAGAAGCAGAAGAAGAAGAAGAAGCAGAAGTAGGAGAAGGAGAAGGAGAAGGAAGGGCAGCAGAAGCAATAGGAGAAGCAGAAGGAGAAGCAGAAGAAAGAGAAGAAGAAAGAGAAGCAGGAGAAGCACAAATGCAGAAGCAGGAGAAGCAGAAACAGAAGATACAGAAGAAGAAGAAGAAGAAGAAGAAGAAGAAGAAGAAGAAGAAGAAGAAGAAGAAGAAGAAGAAGAAGAAGAAGAAGAAGAAGAAGAAGAAGAAGAAGAAGAAGAAGGAGAAGAAGAAGCAAAAGAAGAAGGAGAAGCAGGAGAAGCAGAAGGAGAAGAAGAAGCAAAATGAGAAGGAGAAGCAGGAGAAGTAGAAGAAGGAGAAGGAGGAGCAGAAGGAGAACAGAAGGAGAAGCAGAAAGAGAAGCAGGAGAAGCAGAAGAAGCAGAAGCAGGAGAAGCAGAAGCAGAAGAAAAAGAAGAAGCATGAGAAGCAGAAGCAGAGGGAGAAGGAGAAGGTGTAGAAGCAGAAGGAGAAGCAGAAGGAAAAGCAGAAGAACGAGAAGGAGAAGGAGAAACAGAAGGAGAAGCAGAAGGAGAGGCAGAGTGAGAAGCCGAAGGAGTAGCAGGAAAAGCACAAGAAGCAGAAGCAAAAGGTGAACCAAAAGAAGCAGGAGAAGCAAAAGCAGAAGAAGAAGCATAAGAACAAGCACAAGCAGAAGGAGATGCAGAAGGAGAAGCAGGAGAAGCAGAAGAAGCAGAAGCTGAAGGAGAAGCAGAAATAGGAGAAGGAGAAGGAGGAGAAGCAGAAGCAGAAGGAGAAGCAGAAGCAGAATGAGTAGCAGAAAGAGAAGCAGGAGAAGCACAAGAAGCAGAAGCAGGAGAACCCGAAAGAGAAGAAGAAGAAGAAGCAGAAAAAGAAGCAGGAGAAGCAGGAGAAGCTAAGAAGCAGAAGCAACTGAAGCAGAAGCAAAAGAAACAGAAGAAGCATAAGTAGCAGAAGCAAAAGCAGAAGTAGAAGCAGAAGAACGGGAAGGAGAAAGAGAAATATAAGGAGAAGCAAAGGAGAAGCAGAAGCAGAAGGAGAAGCAGAAGTAGGAGAAGGAGAAGGAAGAGCATCAGAAGCAATAGGAGAAGCCGAAGGAGAAGCAGAAGCAGAATGAGAAGCAGAAAGAGAAGCAGTAGAAGCAGAAGAAGCAGGAAAAGCAAAAGCAGAAGAAAGAGAAGAAGAAGAAGAAGAAGAAGAAAAAGAAGAAGAAGAAGAAGAAGAAGAAGAAGAAGAAGAAGAAGAAGAAGAAGAAGAAGAAGAAGAAGAAGAAGAAGAAGAAGAAGAAGAAGAAGAAGAAGGAGAAGCATAAGGAGAAGCATAAGAAGAAGCAGTAGAAGCAGAAGAAGCAGAAGCAAGAGAAGCAGAAGCAGAAGGAAAAGAATAAGCATAAGAAGCAGAATCAGAAGGAGAAGCAGAAGGAGAAGGAGCAGCAGAAGGAGAAGCAGAAGCAGAAAGAGAAGTAGAAACAGCAGGAGAACAAGAAGGAGAAGCAGGAGAATCAGAAGAAGTATAAGTAGAAGCAGAAAGAGAAGGAGAAGAAGGAGAAGCAGAAGTAGAAGCAGAAGAAACAGAAGAAGAAGAAGCAGAAGAAACAGAAGCAAAAAAAACAGAAGAAGGAGAAGAGCAGAAACAGAAGCAGAAGGAGAAGCAGAAGAAGAAGGAGAAGCAGAAAGAGAAGCAGGAGAAGCAGAAGAAGCAGGAGAAGCAGAAGCAGAAGAAACAGGAGAAGCCGAAGAAGCAGAAGGAGAATGTGAAGCAGAAGGAGAAACAGAAGAAGCACAATCTGAAGCAGAAGCAGAAGAAACAGAAATAGTAGAATAAACAGAAGCAGAAGCAGCAGGAGAAGCAGAAGAAGAAGAAGGAGAAGGCAAAAGAGAAGGATTAGGAGTAGGAGAAGCAGAAGGATTAGCAGAAGCCGAAAGAGAAGCAGAAGGAGAAGCAGCACTAGAAGCAGGAGAAGCAGAAGAAGCAGAAACAGGAGAAGCAGAAAAAAACAGAAGACGCAGAAGCAAAATGAGAAGCAGAAGGAGAAATTGAAGCAGAAGGAGAAGCAGAAGAAGAAGGAGAAGGAGAGGGAGAAGCAGAAAGAGAAGCAGAACGAGAAGCAGGACAAGCAGCAGCAGGAGAAGCAGAAGCAGAAGAAACAGAAGAAGGAGAATAAGCAGAAGCAGAAGGAAAAGCAGAAACAGAAGGAAAAGCAGAAGGAGAAGCAGGAGAAGCAGAAGAAGAAGCCGCAGGAGAAGCAGAAGCAGAAGAAGGCGAAGAAGCAGAAGCAGAACTTGAAGCAGAAGGAGAAGCAGGAGAAGGAGAAGAAGCAGAATCTGGAGAAGCAGAAGGAGAAGCAGAAGCAGAAAGAGAAGCAAATGCAGAAGGAGAAGCAGAAGGAGAAGTAGAAAAAACAGAAGAAGCAGACGAAGTAGCAGAAGCAGCAGAAGATGCAGAATCAGAAGGAGAAGCAGAAGGAAAAGCAGAAGAACGAGAAGGAGAAGGAGAAGGAGAAACAGAAGGAGAAGCAGAAATAGAAGCAGAAGAAGGAGCAGGAGAAGGAGAAGCAACAGGAGAAGCAGAAAGAGCAGCAGAAGTAGAAGCAGGAGAAGCAGAAACAGGAGAAGCATAAGCAGAAGAAACAGGAGAAGGACAAGAAGGAGAAGCAGAAGGAGAAGCAGAAATAGAAGGAAAAGCAGAAGGAGAAGCAGAAGAAGCAGCAGCAGGAGAATCAGAAGCAGAAGAAGACGAAGAAGCAGAAGCAGAACCTGAAGCACAAGGAGAAGCAGGAGAAGGAGAAGAAGCAGAATCTGGAGAAGCAGAAGGAGAAGCAGAAGCAGAAAGAGAAGCAAAAGCAGAAGGAGAAGCAGAAGGAGAAGTAGAAGAAACAGAAGAAGCAGAAGCAGTAGCAGAAGCAGCAGAAGATGCAGAAGCAGAAGGTGAAGCAGAAGGAAAAGCAGAAGAACGAGAAGGAGAAGGAGAAGGAGAAACAGAAGGAGAAGCAGAAAGAGAAGCAGAAGAAGGAGCAGGAGAAGGAAAAGCAACAGGAGAAGCAGAAAGGGCAGCAGAAGGAGAAACAGGAGAAGCAGAAACAGGAGAAGCAGAAGCATAAGAATCCGAAGAAGAAGAAGTAGAACCTGAAGCAGAAGGAGAAGCATGAGAAGCAGTAGAAGCAGCATCTGGAGAAGCAGAATGAGAAGCAGAAGGAGAAGCAGAAGCAGAAACAGAATCAAAAGCAGAAAGGAAGCCGAAGATTCAGAAGAATTAGAAGCAGTAGCAGTTGTACCAGAAGCAGAAGGAGAAGCAGAAGGAAAAGCAGAAGAACGAGGAGAAGGAGAAACAGGAGAAGAAAAGGAGAAGCAAAAAGAGAAGCAGGTAAAGCAGAAGAAGAAGAAGCAGAAGGAGAAGCAGAAGAAGGAGAAGGAGAAGCAGAAGCAGAAGAAGATGCAGAAGGAGAAGCAGTTGAAGCAGAAGAAGCAGAAGCAGAAGGAGAAGCAGGAAAAGCAGAAGAAGCAGAAGCAAAAGGAGAAGCAAAAGAAGTAGAAGGAGAAACAGAGGCAGAAGACGAAGCATAAGCACAAGCTCAAGCAGAAGGAGATGCAGAAGGAGAAGAAGGAGAAGCAGAAGAATCAGAAGTTGAAGGAGAAGCAGAAGTAGGAGAAGTAGAAGGAGGAGAAGTAGAAGCAGAAGGACAAGCAGAAGCGGAATGAGAAGCAGAAAGAGAAGAAGGAGAAGCACAAGATGCAGAAGCAGGAGAAGCCGAAAGAGAAGAAGGAGAAGAAGCAGAAGTAGAAGCAGAAGTAGAAGAAGAAGCAGCAGAAGAAGTAGAACCAGAATTTCAGGCAGGAGAAACAGAAGAAGCAGAAGCAGAAGGAGAAGCAAAAAGAGAAGCAGAAGGAGAAGTAGAAGAAGCAGTAGAAGGAGAAGCAGCAGAAGACGCAGAAAATCAAGCAGGAGAAGCAGAAGCAGAAAGAGAAGTAGAAGCAGAAGAAGCAGAAGAAGCAGAAGCAGTAGAAGCAGAAGAAGCAGAAGCAGAAGAAAAAAAGAAGCATAAGAAGCAGAAGCCGAAGCAGAGGGAGAAAAAGAAGAAGGAGAAGGAGCAGCAGAAGTTGAAGCAGAAGGAGATGCAGATGCAGAAAAAGAAGCAGAAACAGAAGGAGAAGGAGAAGGAGAAGTTGGAGAATCAGAAGAAGCAGAAGCAGAAAGAGAAGCAGAAGAAGGAAAAGGAGAAGCAGAAGCAGAAGGACAAGCAGGAGAAGCAGAAGAAGCAGAAGCGGGAGAAGCAGAAGAAGAAGAAGAAGCAGAAGAAGGAGAATGAGCTGAAGGAGAAGCAGAAGCAGAAGGAGAAGCAGAAAGAGAAGGAGGGGAAGCAGAAGAAGCAGAAGCAGGAAAAGCAGAAGCATAAGGATCCGAAGAAGCAGAAGCAGAACCTGAAGCAGAAGGAGAAGCAGGAGAAGCAGGAAAAGCAGAATCTGGAGAAGCAGAATGACAAGCTGAAGGAGAAGCAGAAGCAGAAAGAGAATCAAAAGCAGAAGGAGAAGCAGAAGAAACAGAAGAAGCCGAAGCAGTAGCAGTTGCAGCAGAAGCACAAAGAGAAGCAGAAGGAAAAGCAGAAGCACCAGAAGGAGAAGGAGAAACAGAAGCAGAAGCAGAAGGAGAAACAGAAGGAGAAGCAGTCGAAGCAGAAGGAGAAGCAGAAGCAGAAGAAGATGAAGAAGGAGAAGCAGGAGAAGCAGAAGAAGCAGAACTGAAGGAGAAGTAGAAGTAGTAGAAGGAGAAAGAAGAGCAGCAGAAGCAATAAGAGAAGCAGAAGGAGAAGCAGAAGCAGAATGAGAAGCAGAATGAGAAACAGAAGAAACAGAAGATGCAGGAATAACAGAAGCAGAAGAAAGAGAAGAAGAAGAAGAAGAAGAAGAACAAGAAGAAGAACAAGAAGAAGAACAAGAACAAGAAGAACAAGAAGAAGAAGAAGAAGGAGAAGAAAAAGAAGAAGGAGAAGCATAAGGAGAAGCAGAAGAAGCAGAAGCAGGAGAAGCAGAAGCAGAAGAAAAAGAATAAGCATAAGAAGCAGAATCAGAGGGAGAAGCAGAAGAAGGAGAAGGAGCAACAGAAGGAGAAGCAGAAGAGGGAGAAGCAGAAGCAGAAGAAGCAGCAGAAGGAGAAGCAGAAGCAGAAGAAGATGCAGAAAGAGAAGCAGGAGAATCAGAATAAGCAAAAGCAGAAGGAGAAGCAGAAGTAGGAGAAGAAGAAGGAGAAGGAAGGGCAGCAGAAGCAATAGGAGAAGCAGAAGGAGAAGCAGAAGCAGAATGAGAAGCAGAAAGAGAATCAGTAGAAGCAGAAGAAGCTGGAAAAGCAGAAGCAGAAGAAAGAGAAGAAGAAGAAGAAGAAGAAGAAGAAGAAGAAGAAGAAGAAGAAGAAGAAGAAGCATAAGGAGAAGCATAAGGAGAAGCAGTAGAAGCAGGAGAAGTAGAAGCAGGAGAAGCAGAAGCAGAAGAAAAAGAATAAGCAAAAGAAGCAGAAGCAGAAGCAGGGGGAGAATCAGAAGAAGGATAAGGAGAAGGAGCAGCAGAAAGGAAAAGCAGAAGCAGAATGAGAAGAGGAAACAGAAGGAGAACAAGAAGGAGAAGCCGGATAATCAGAAGAAGCAGAAGTAGAAGCAGAAAGAGAAGGAGAAGAAGGAGAAGCAGAAGTAGCATCAGAAGAAACAGAAGAAGAAGAAGCAGAAGAACCAGAAGCAAAAAAACAGAAGAAGGAGAAGAACAGAAGCAGGAGCAGAAGGAGAAGTAGAAGCAGAAGGAGAAGCAGAAAGAGAAGCAGGAGAAGCAGGAGAAGCAGAAGCAGAAGAAACAGGCGAAGCCGAAGAAGCAGAATCATAATCTGAAGCAGAAGGAGAAACAGAAGAAGCACAATCTGAAGCAGAAGCAGAAGAAACAGTAATAGTAGAATAAGCAGAAGCAGAAGCAGCAGGAGAAGCAGAAGAAGAAGACGGAGAAGGCGAGAGAGAAGGATTAGGAGTAGGAGAAGCAAAAGGATAAGCAGAAGCAGAAAGAGACGCAGAAGGAAAAGCAGCACGAGAAGTAGGAGAAGCAGGAGAAGCAGAAGCAGGAGAAGCAGAAGAACAGAAGTCGCAGAAGCAGAATGAGAAGCAGAAGGAGAAATTGAAGCAGAAGCAGAAGCAGAAGGAGAAGCAGAAGGACAAGCAGAAGCGGAATGAGAAGCAGAAAGAGAAGCAGGAGAAGCACAGGATGCAGAAGCAGGAGAAGCTGAAAGAGAAGAAGTAGAAGAAGCAGAAACTGAAGCAGAAGGAGAAGCAGAAGCAGAAGGAGAAGCAGCAGAACAAGTAGAACCAGAAATTCAGGCAGGAGAAACAGAAGAAGCAGAAGCAGAAGCAGAAAGAGAAGCAAAAAGAGAAGCAGAAAGAGAAATAGAAGAAGCAGCAGAAGGAGAAGCAGTAGAAGAAGCAGAAAAACAAGCAGGAGTGA
>NW_012291905.1:0-1617 GCF_000151885.1 Dipodomys ordii | reverse complement strand
ATAACATGAATAGGGGTGTTCGTACTCTCCAGCCAATTCATAAAAAAGATTTCAAAATCAGGCCATAGGGCTTCGTGGAAGATTTTCTGAGGACAGGTGTTGAGATTATCAGCGAGGTAAGTAAAAAGGGCATTGAGCGCTGATAATGACTCCTGGCTTAGTCGCATATACAAAGATTTATTACGCATCCAGGTAAGTGGGTCTATCAGCAAGATCACCATCATATTCTACTCATTCCCAATCATCCTTTTAATATGTTTAATTTATACCGCTTTCCGCCCCTCTTCATCCCCGCGCCGGCGCTGGCGCGTGACCAGGACCGCGGTGATGAGCAGCAGGATGAAGAGCAGCAGTGTGGCCAGCACGTAGCCCAGCTGCTGGAAGAAGTGGGCCCGGCCCTCGGGGACGACGACGTGGATGACGCTGCGGCCCCGCGCCAGGGTGGGGTCCGGGGCCGGGCCCGCGCCCGAGCCGTGGCCGGGGTCGGGCGGCGGCCCCGCGGGCGGCTCGCGCACGCGCAGGTGGAAGACGCGGCGCTCGTGCAGGCCGCAGTAGTGGTGGTGCAGGTGGCAGGAGTAGGTGCCCGCGTCGGCCGGCTCCAGCGCGGCGATGCGCAGCGAGAAGTCCCCGCGCGCGAAGGCGTCGGCGCGCACGGCCGCGCGCCCGCGCAGCCCCGGCGGCCCGTAGGCGCGGCGCTCCCCGGACGCGTACAGGTCCAGCAGGCGGTCGGCGCGGTCGTGCGGCACCCCGGGCGGCTGCCGGTCCCAGTGCACCACCTGCTGCGCCTCCTCCAGGTGCCGGTCGGTCCACACCGGCGCGCGGTTCACGCAGCGCAGCAGGGCCGGCGCTCCGCGGGCGGCCCGCAGCACCTCCCTCTCACCGTCCCAGTGCGCGTGCGCCTCGCGGGCTGCGGGCGGGACGGGGGAGCGGGGGTCAGCGCCCGCGCGAGCTCGGGGCGGGGGGGGCGGGCTCGGGGCGGGGGGGCGGGCCTGCTCACGGTCGTCCGTGACGTCCAGGCGGATGGCCAGCCTCTCGTCCAGGTGGCAGTAGTGGTGGTGCAGGTTGCAGGTGTACAGCCCCGCGTCACTGTCCTCCACCGCTGCGGGGCGACGGGAGAAGCCCCGCGTGAGCTGCGCGCGCAGACCCGGGGCCCGGACCTCCGTCCCGCCATCCTGGCCCCCGTCCCCCCCTCCGTCCACACGGTCCCGTCCCTCGTCCCGCCCCCCCCCCACCCCGGCCTCCCGGATCCACACCGCGGATGAGCAGCGAGAAGTTGCCGTCGAGGAAGGCGGAGGGCGCTAGCAGCAGCCGGTCGAGGTCGCGGGCGCGGTACACGCGCTGCTCGCCCGCCGAGTTCATGTCCAGCAGGCGCGCGGCGTCGCTTGCTCCGCGCACGTCCCAATGCACCACGCGCTGCCGGTCCCGCAGCCGGGTCCCGCGTCACACCATGCGCGGGCTCTGGAAGGGCAAAGTGCCGGGGCACTCGTTGGCCCCGCTCACCGCCCTCCTCGATAACAACGAAGTGGCGCCGGGCCGCGGGGTTCGCGGGTGCCCCTGGCGGGACAAGGGAGGTAGGAAGCCTGGGGGCCCTGACGGAGCAGGGGGGCCCGGGGGGCC
>NW_012291904.1:0-8411 GCF_000151885.1 Dipodomys ordii | reverse complement strand
AGTAGAAAGAGAAGCAGAATATTCAGATGAAGCTGAGGCAGTAGCAGAAGAAGCAGAAGATTCAGAAGCAGAATGAGAAGCAGAAGGTAAAGCAGATGAAGTAGAAGCAGAAGGAGAAGGAGAATCAGGTGTAGAATCAGAAAGAGAAGCAGATGAAGGTGCAGTAGAAGGAAAAGAATCATGAGAATCAGAAAGAGCAGCTGATGGAGAAGCAGGAAATGCAGTAACAGGAGAAGAACAAGCAGAAGAATCTGGTGAAGGACAAGAAGCAGAAGGAGAAGCAGAAAGAGAAGGAGGGGAAGCAGAAGAAGCAGAAGCAGGAGAAGCAGAAGAATAAGAATCCGAAGAAGCAGAAGCGGAACCTGAAGCAGAAGGAGAAGCAGGAGAAGCAGAAGAATCAGAATCTGGAGAAGCAGAATGAGAAGCAGAATGAGAATCAGAAGGAGAAGCAGAAGCAGAAAGAGAATTGAAAGCAGAAGGAGAAGCAGAAGAAACAGAAGAAGTAGAAGCAGTAGCAGTTGTAGCAGAAGCAGAATGAGAAGCAGAAGGAAAAGCAGAAGAACAAGAAGGAGAAGGAGAAACAGAAGGAGAAGCAGAAGGAGAAGCAGAAAGAGAAGCAGGTAAAGCAGAAGAAGAAGAAGCAGAAGAAGAATCAGAAGGAGAAGCAGAAGAAGGAGAAGGAGAAGCAGAAGCAGAAAAATATGCAGAAGGAAAAGCAGAAGAAGCAGAAGCAGAAGGAGAAGCAGGAAAAGCAGAAGAAGCAGAAGCAAAAGAAGGAGAAGGAGAAGCAGAGTCAGAAGAAGAAGCATAAGGCCAAGCACAAGCAGAAGGAGATGCAGAAGGAGAAGCAGGAGAAGCAGAAGAAGCAGAAGCTGAAAGAGAAGCAGAAGTAGGAGAAGGAGAAGGAATAGAAGCAGAAGCAGAAGGAGAAGCAGAAGCAGAATGAGAAGCAGAAAGAGAAGCAGGAGGAGGACAAGAAGCAGAAGCAGGAGAAGCCGAAAGAGAAGAAGCAGAAACAGAAGCAGAAGGAGAAGCAGAAGCAGAACGAGAAGCAGCAGAAGAAGTAGAACCAGAAATCCAGGCACGAGAAACAGAAGAAGCAGAAGCAGAAGGAGAAGCAAAAAGAGAAGCAGAAGGAGAAGTAGAAAAAGCAGCAGAAGAAGCAGAAAACCAAGCAGGAGAAGCAGAAGCAGAAAGAGAAGTAGAAGCAGAAGAAGCAGAAGAAGCAGAAGAAGAAGCAGTAGAAGCATAAGAAGCAGAACAGGAGAAGCAGAATCAGAAGAATAAGAAGAAGCATAAGAAGCAGAAGCAGAGGGAGAAACTGAAGAAGGAGAAGGAGCAGCAGAAGGTGAAGCAGAAGGAGATGCAGAAGCAGAAAGAGAAGCAGAAATAGAAGGAGAAGAAGAAGGAGAAGTTGGAGAATCAGAAGAAGCAGAAGCAGAAAGAGAAGGAGAAGAAGGAGAAGGAGAAGCAGAAGGAGAAGGACAAGCAGGAGAAGCAGAAGAAGCAGAAGCGGGAGGAGCAGAAGAAGAAGAAACAGAAGAAAGAGAAGGAGCAGAAGGAGAAGCAGAAGCAGAAGGAGAAGCAAAAGAGAAGCAGAAGAAGCAGTAGCAGGAGAAGCAGAAGCAGAAGAAACAGAAGAAGCCCAAGAAGCAGAAGGAGAACCTGAAGCAGAAGGAGAAGCAGAAGCAGCAGAAGCTGGAAAAGTAGAAGCAGAAGAAACAGAACAAGCAGAAGAAGCAGAAGAAGAACGAGAAGCAGAAGAAGAACAAGGAGAAAGAGAAGGAGTAGGAGTAGGAGAAACAGAAGGATAAGCAGAAGCAGAAAGAGAAGTAGAATGAGAAGGAGAAGCAGAAGAAGCAGAAGAAGCAGAAGCAGGAGAAGCAGAAGCAGAATGAAAAGCAGAAGAAGGAGAAATTGAAACAGAAGTTGCAGAAAAAGAAGCAGAAGCAGTAGTAGAAGCAGAAGAAGGAGAAGCAGAAGGAGAAGCATAAAGAGAAACAGAAGGAGAAGCAGGCGAAGCAGAAGCAGGAGAAGCAGAATCAGACGAAATAGAAGAAGGAGAAGAAGCAGAAGCAGAAAGAGAAGCAGAAACAGAAGGAGAAGCAAAAATAGAAGCAGAAGAAGCCGAAGAAGCAAAAGCAGAACCTAAAGCAGAAGGAGAAGCAGGAGAAGCAGAAGAAGCAGAATCTGGAGGAGAAGAAGGAGAACCAGAAGGAGAAGCAGAAGCAGAAAGAGAAGCAAAAGCAGAAGGAGAAGCAGAAGGAGAAGCAGAAGAAACAGAAGAAGCAGAATCAGTAGCAGAAGAAGCTGAAGATGCAGAACCAGAAAAAGAAGCAGAAGGAATAGCAGAAGAACGAGAAGGAGAAACAGAAGGAGAAGCAGAAGGAGACGCAGGAAAAGCAGAAGAAACAGAAGCAGACGGAGAAGAAGGAGAAGGACAAGCCGAAGCAGAAGAAGAAGCAGAAGGAAAAGCACAAGCAGAAGGAGATGCAGAAGGAGAAGCAGGAGAAGCAGAAGAAGCAGAAGCAGAAGGAGAAGAAGAAGGAGAAGAATCACAATCAGAAGAAGCAGAAGCAGAAATAGAAAGAGAAGCCGACGAAGAGAAGCAGAACGAGAAGCAGGAGAAGCAGGAGAAGCACAAGCGGGAGAAGCAGAAGAAGAAGAAACAGAAGAAGGAGAAGGAGCAGAAGCAGAAGGAGAAGCAGAAAGAGAACAGGAAAAGCAGAAGAAGCAGAAGCAGGAAAAGCAGAAGGAGAAGAAACAGGAGAAGGACAAGAAGCAGAAGGAGAAGCAGAAACAGAAGGAGAAGCGGAAAGAGAAAGAGGGGAAGAAGAAGAAGCAGAAGCAGGAGAAGCAGAAGCATAAGAATACGAAGAAGCAGAAGCAGAACCTGAAGCAGAAGGAGAAGCAGGAGAAGCAAAAGAAGCAGAATCTGGAGAAGCAGAATGATAAGCTGAAGTAGAAGCAGAAGCAGAAGCAGAAAGAGAATCAAAAGCAGAAGGAGAAGCAGAAGAAACAGAAGAAGCAGAAGCAGTAGCAGTTGCAGCAGAAGCAGAAGGAGAAGTAGAAGGAAAAGCAGAAGAACGAGAAGGAGAAGGAGAAACAGAAGGAGAAGCAGAAGGAGAATCAGAAGGAGAAGGAGAAGAAGCAGAAGGAGAAGCAGAAGGAGAAACAGAAGCAGAAGAAACAGCAGAAAGAGAAGCAGAAGCAGAAGAAGATGCAGAAGGAGAAGCAGGAGAAGCAGAAGAAGCAGAAGCAGAAGGAGAAGTAGAAGAAGGAGAAGGAGAAGGAAGATCCGCAGAAGCAATAGGAGAAGCAGAAAGACAAGCAGAAGAAGAATGAGAAGCAGAAAGAGAAGCAGTAGAAGCAGAAGAAGCAGGAAAAGCAGAATCAGAAGAAAGAGAAGAAGAAGAAGACGAAGAAGAAGAAGAAGCAGCAGCATAAGGAGAAGCATAAGGAGAAGCATAAGGAGAAGTATAAGGAGAAGCAGTAGAAGCAGAAGAAGCAGAAGCAGGAGAAGCAGAAGCAGAAGAAAAAGAATAAGCAAAAGAAGCAGAAGCAGAAGCAGTGGGAGAAGCAGAAGAAGGAGAAGGAGAAGGAGCAGCAGAAGGAGAAAGAGAAGCAGAAAGAGAAGCAGAAACAGAAGGAAAACAAGAAGGAGAAGCAGGAGAATCAGAAGAAGCAGACAGAGAAGGAGAAGAAGGAGAAGCAGAAGTAGAATCAGAAGAAACAGAAGAAAAAGAAGAAGAAGAAACAGAAGCAAAAAAAACAGAAAAGGAGAAGAGCAGAAGCAGAAGCAGAAGGAGAAGCAGAAGCAGAAAGAGAAGCAGAAAGAGAAGCAGGAGAAGCAGCAACAGGAGAAGCAGAAGCAGAAGAAGCCGAAAAAGCAATAGCAGAACCTGAAGCAGAAGGAGAAGCAGGAGAAGCAGAAGAAGCAGAATCTGGAGAAGCAGAAGGAGAAGCAGAAGCAGAAAGAGAAATAGTAGAATAAGCGGAAGCAGAAGCAGCAGGAGTAGCAGAAGAAGAAGATGGAGAAGGCGAGAGAGAAGGATTAGGAGTAGGAGAAGCAAAAGGATAAGCAGAAGCAGAAAAAGACGCAGAAGGAAAAGCAGCACGAGAAGTAGGAGAAGCAGGAGAAGCAGAAGCAGGAGAAGCAGAAGAAACAGAAGACGCAGAAGCAGAATGAGAAGCAGAAGGAGAAATTGAAGCAGAAGCAGAAGCAGAAGGAGAAGCATAAGAAGGAGAAGGAGAAGCAGAAAGAAAAGCAGAAAGAGAAGCAGAACGAGAAGCAGGAGAAGCAGAAGCAGGAGAAGCAGAAGCAGAAGAAACAGAAGAAGGTGAAGAAGCAGAAGCAGAAGGAGAAGCAAAAACAGAAGGAGAAGCAGAAAGAGAAGGTGCGGAAGCAGAAGAAGCAGAAGCATAAGAAGCCGAAGAAGCAGAAGCAGAACCTGAAGCAGAAGGAGAAGCAGAAGAAGCAGAATCTGCAGAAGCAGAAGGAGAAGCAGAAGCAAAAAGAGAACCACAATCAGAAGGAGAAGCAGAAGAAACAGAAGAAACAGAAGCAGTAGCAGAAGAAGCTGAAGATGTAGAAGCAGAAAGAGAAGCACAAGTAATAGCAGAAGAACGAGAAGGAGAAGGAGAAACAGAAGGAGAAGCAGAAGCAGAAGCAGAAAAAGAATCAGGAAAAGCAGAAGCAGAAACAGACGGAGAAGCTGAAGAAGGAGAAGGGGAAGCCGAAGCAGAAGAAGAAGCAGAAGGAAAAGCACAAGCAGAAGGAGATGCAGAAGGAGAAGCAGGAGAACGAGAAGGTGAAGGAGAAGGAGAAACAGAAGGAGAAGCAGAAAGAGAAGCAGAAGAAGGAGCAGGAGAAGGAAAAGCAGCAGGAGAAGCAGAAAGAGCAGCAGAAGGAGGAGCAGGAGATGCAGAAACAGGAGAAGCATAAGCAGAACAAACAGGAGAAGGACAAGAAGCAGAAGCAGAAGGAGAAGCAGATACAGAAGGAGAAGCAGAAAGAGAAGGATGGGAAGCAGAAGAAGCTGAAGCAGGAGAAGCAGAAGCATAAGAATCCGAAGAAGCAGAAGGAGAACCTGAAGCAGAAGGAGAAGCAGGAGAAGCAGAAGAAGCAGAATCTGGAGAAGCAGAAGGAGAAGCAGAAGGAGAAGCAGAAGCAGAAAGAGAATCAAAAGCCGAAGGAGAAGCAGAAGAAACAGAAGTAGAAGCAGTAGCAGTTGTAGCAGAAGCAGAACGAGAAGCAGAAGGAAAAGCAGAAGAACAAGAAGGAGAAGGGAAACAGAAGGAGAAGCAGTAGGAGAATAAGAAGGAGAAGCAGAAGAAGGAGAAGGAGAAGCAGAAGCAGAAGAAGATGCAGAAGGAGAAGCAGAAGTGGAATGAGAAGCAGAAAGAGAAGCAGGAGAAGCACAAGAAGCAGAAGCAGGAGAAGCCGAAAGAGAAGAAGCAGAAGAAGCAGAAACAGAAGCAGAAGTAGAAGCAGAAGCAGAAGGAGAAGCAGCAGAACAAGTAGAACCAGAAATTCAGGCAGGAGAAACAGAAGAAGCAGAAGCAGAAAGAGAAGCAAAAAGAGAAGCAGAAGGAGAAGTGGAAGAAGCAGCAGAAGGAGAAGCAGCAGAAGAAGCAGAAAAACAAGCAGGAGAAGGAGAAGCAGAAAGAGAAGTAGAAGCAGAAGAAGCAGAAAAAGCAGAAGAAGAAGAAGAAGCAGTAGAAGCATAAGAAGAAGAAGCAGGAGAAGCAGAAGCAGAAGAACAAGAAGAAGCATAAGAAGCAGAAGCAGAAGCAGAGGGAGAAACAGTAGAAGGAGAAGGAGCAGCAGAAGGTGAAGCAGAAGGAGATGGAGAAGCATAAAGAGAAGCAGAAACAGAAGGAGAAAAAGAAGGATTAGTTGGAGAATCAGAAGAAGCAGAAGCAGAAAGAGAAGCAGAAGAAGGAGAAGGAAAAGCAGAAGCAGAGGAAAGGAAGGAGAAGCAGAAGAAGCAGAAGCGGGAGAAGCAGAAGAAGAAGAAGAAAGAGAAGAAGGAGAAGGAGCAGAAGGAGAAGCAGAAGCAGAAGGAGAAGCAGAAAGAGAAGGAGAAGAAGCAGTAGCAGGAGAAGCAGAAGCACAAGAAACAGAAGAAGCTGAAGAAGCAGAAGCAGGACCTGAAGCAGAAGAACACAACAAGCAGAAGAAGCAGAAGCAGAAGCAGAAAGAGAAGCAGAAGAAGAAGAAGGAGAAGGAGAAAAAGAAGGATTAGGAGTAGGAAGAGCAGAAGGAGAATCAGAAGCAGAACGAGAAGCAGAAGGAGCAGCAGAAGGAGAAGCAGAAGAAGCAGCAGAAGGAGAAGCAGAAGCAGAAGGAGATGCAGAAGGAGAAGCAGGAGAAGCAGAAGAAGTAAATGCAGGAGAAGCAGAAGTAGGAGAAGGAGAATGAGAAGGAAGGGCAGCAGAAGGAATAGGAGAAGCAGAAGGAGAAGCTGAAGCAGAATGAGAAGCAGAAAGAGAAACAGTAGAAGCAGAAGAAGCAGGAAAAGCAGAAGCAGACGATAGAGAAGAAGAAGAAGAAGAAGAAGAAGAAGAAGAAGAAGAAGAAGAAGAAGAAGAAGAAGAAGAAGAAGAAGAAGAAGAAGAAGAAGAAGGAGAAGCATAAGGAGAAGTAGTAGAAGCAGAAGAAGCAGAAACAGGAGAAGCTGAAGATAAAGAAAAAGCAAATGAAGCAGAAGCAGAAGCAGTGGGAGAAGCAGAAGAAGGAGAAGCAGAAGGAGCAGCAGAAAGAGAAGCAGAAGCAGAAAGAGAAGCAGAAACAGAAGGAGAACAAGAAGGAGAAGCAGGAGAATGAGAAGAAGCAGAAGTAGAAGCAGAAAGAGGAGAAGAAAGAGAAGCAGAAGAAGAATCAGAAGAAACAGAAGAAGAAGAAGCAGAAGAAACAGAAGCAAAAGAAACAGAAGAAGGAGAAGAGCAGAAGCAGAAGCAGAAGGAGAAGGAGAAGGAGAAAGAGAAGCAGGAGAAGTAGAAGAAGCAGGAGAAGCAGAAGCAGAAGAAACAGGAGAAGCCGAAGAAGCAGAAGCAGAATCTGAAGCAGAAGGAGAAACAGAAGAAGCACAATCTGAAGCAGAAGCAGAAGAAACAGAAATAGTAGAATAAGCAGAAGCAGAAGCAGCAGGAGAAGCAGAAGAAGAAGACGGAGAAGGCGACAGAGAAGGATTAAGAGTAGGAGAAGCAAAAGGATAAGCAGAAGCTGAAAGAGAAGCAGAAGGAGAAGCAGCACGAGAAGTAGGAGAAGCAGAAGAAGTAGAAGCAGGAGAAGCAGAAGAAACAGAAGACGCAGAAGCAGAATGAGAAGCAGAAGGAGAAATTGAAGCAGAAGCAGAAGGAGAAGCAGAAGGAGAAGGAGAAGCAAAAGAAGGAGAAGGAGAAGCAGAAAGAGAAGCAGAACGAGAAGCATGAGAAGCAGAAGCAGGAGAAGCAGAAGGAGAAGAAACAGAAGAAGGAGAAGAAGCAGAAGGAGAAGCAGAAACAGAAGGAAAAGCAGAAAGAGAAGCAGGAGAAGCAGAAGAAGCAGCAGCAGGAGAAGCAGAAGCAGAAGAAGCCGAAGAAGCAGAAGCAGAACCTGAAGCAGAAGGAGAAGCAGGAGAAGCAGAAGAAGCAGAATCTGGAGAAGCGGAAGGAGAAGCAGAAGCAGAAAGAGAAGCAAAAGCAGAAGGAGAAGCAGAAGGAGAAGCAGAAGAAACAGAAGAAGGGGAAGCAGAAGAAGCAGAAGCAGGAGAAGCAGAAGCATAAGAATCCGAAGAAGCAGAAGCAGAACCTGAAGCAGAAGGAGAAGCAGGGGAAGCAGAAGAAGCAGAATATGGAGAAGCAGAATGAGAAGCTGAAGGAGAAGCAGAAGCGGAAAGAGAATCAAAAGCAGAAGGAGGAGCAGAAGAAACAGAAGAACCAGTAGCAGTTGCAGCAGAAGCAGAAGGAGAAGCAGAAGGAAAAGCAGAAGAACGAGAACAAGAAGGAGAAACAGAAGCAGAAGCAGAAGGAGAATCAGAAGGAGAAGCAGAAAAAGCAGAAGGAGAAGCAGAAACAGAAGAATAAGCATAAGGACAAGCACAAGCAGAAGGAGATGCAGAAGGAGAAGCAGGAGAAGCAGAAGAAGCAGAAGAAGAAGAAGAAGTAGAAGTAGGAGAAAGAGAAGGAAGAGCAGCAGAAGCAATAGGAGAAGCAGAAGCAGAAGCAGAATGAGTAGCAGAAAGAGAAGCAGTAGAACCAGAAGAAGCAGGAAAAGCAGAAGCAGATGAAGAGAAGAGATGATGATGAGAGAGAGAGATGAGATGATGATGATGATGATGATGATGAGAGAGGAGGAGAGCATAAGGAGAAGTAGGAAGTCAGAGGAAGTCAGAGTCTAGGAGAAGTCAGAGTCAGTAGAAAAGATA
>NW_012291903.1:0-5280 GCF_000151885.1 Dipodomys ordii | reverse complement strand
CACATCGGGGACACAGCAGGGACAAAGCGGGACACAGCGGGGACCCAGCGGGACACAGCGAGACACAGCGGGGACAAAGTGAGAACAGAGCGGGACACAGGGTCGACACAGTGGGGACACAGCGGGACACAGCGAGGACATAGCGGCGGACAAGGCGGGACACAGCGGGGACACAGTGGGACACAGCGGGGACACAGCGGGGGTCATAGCGAGGACACAGCGGGACACAGGAGGACAAAGTGGGGACACAGTAGGGACACAGCGGGTGACACAGTGGGACACAGCGCGGGATACAGCGAGGACACAGCAGGGACATAGACGGGACACTGCGGGATACAGGGAGAGACAGCGGGGACAAAGCGGGACATAGCGGTGACACAGCGAGGACACAGCAGGGACACAGTGAGACACAGCGGGGGACACAGCAGGGGACACAGCGGGACACAGCGGGGGACACAGCGGGACACAGCGGGGGACACAGCAAGGACACAGCGGGACACAGGGGGGAGAGCAGGGACACAGAGGGACACAGCGCGAGACAGCGGGGACACAGCAAGAACACAGCGGGACACAGCGGAACATAGTGGGGGACACAACAGTAGACACAACGGGACACAGCCGGAGACACAGCGGGACACACCGGGGGACACATCGGGACACAGCGGGACACAGCGCGACACAGCGTGACACAGCGAAGACACAGCGGGGGACACAGCGAGGACACAGCGGGACACAGCGTGGACACAGCGGGGGCCAGCGGGAACACAGAGGGACAAAGCGGGACACAGCGGGACACAGCGGGGACACAGCCGGGACAAAGCGGGGGACAGCAGGGAGAAACAGCGGGACACAGCGGGACACAGCGGGGACACAGAGGTACACAGCGGAACACAGCGGGGACACAGCGAGGACACAGCAGGACAGAGCGGAACACAGTGGGGGACAGAGCGTGGGACACAGCAAGACACAGCGGGGACCAAGCTGGACACAGCGAGGTACACAGCGGGACACAGCGGGAACACAGCGAGACACAGCAGGACACTGCGTGGACAATGCGGGAACATAGCGGGACACAGCGGGGTACACAGCGGGACACAGCTGGACACAGCGGGGACAGAGCGGGACAGAGTGTGACACAGCGAGGACACATTGGGACACAGCAGGGACACAGCGGAACTCAGCGGGGGACACAGCAGTACACAGCGAGGCACAGCGGGACACACCGGAGACACAGCAGGGACACAGAGGGGGACACAGCGGGACACAACAGGGGACACAGCGCAGGACAAAGGAGGGACACAGTGGAATACAGCGGGAAACAACGGGACACAGCGGGACACAGCGGGTAACAGCGGGTGACAGGTGGTACACACCGGGGGACAGCAGGGACACAGCGGGACACAGCGGGACACAGTGGGAGACACAGCGGGACACAACGGGGGACACAGCGGGACACAGTGAGGACACAGCGGCACACAGAGGGACAAAACGGGACACAGCGGGCACAGCAGGGGACACAGGGGCGACACAGCGGGACACAGCGGAGGACACAGCGAGGACACAGCGGGACACAACGGGACACAGTGAGGACACAGCGGGATACAGCGGGATAAAACGGGACACAGCGGGACACAGCAGGGGACACAGCCTGGGACAGTGGGGACACACCGGGGGACAGCGGGGACAAAGCGGGACACTACGGGGGACAGCGGGAACACAGCGGGGACACAGCGAGGACACAGCGGGATACAGTGGGATAAAACGGGACACAGCGGGACACAGCAGGGTACACAGCCTGGGACAGTGGGGACACACCGGGGGACAGCGGGGACAAAGCCGGACACTACAGGGGACAGCGGGAACACAGCGGGGACACAGCGGGACACAGCGGGACAAAACGGGACACAGTGGGACACAGCGGGAGAAAGGAAGGGACACTGCGTGGACACAGAGGGACACAGGAAGACACAGCCGTGACAAAGCGGGGACACAGCGGGACACATCAGGGACACAGCAGGTACACTGGAGAGGACACATTGGTACACAGCGGGACACAGCGAGGACACAGCGGGACACAGCGGGACAAAACGGGACACTGCAGGACACAGTGGGGGACACAGACTGGGACAGCGGGGACACACCGGGAGACAGCGGGGACAAAGCGGGACACTGCGGGGGACAGGGGCGATACAGCGGGTACACAGCGGGGACACAGCGGGACACACCGGGGACACAGTGGGGACACAGCGAGAAACAGTAAGGACACAGCGGGGGACAAAGGGGCAGACACAGCGGGACACATCGGGGACACAGCGGGAACACAGCGGGACACAGCGGGGACCCAGCGGGACACAACGGGACACAGCGGGGACAAAGAGAAAACAGAACAAGACACAGCGCCGACACAGTGGGGATACAGCGGGACACAGCATGGGACACAGCAGGGGACACAGCAGGGGACACAGCGGGGGAGAGCGGGGACACAGCGGGACACAGCGGGACACAGCGGGGGACACAGCGGGGGACACAGCAGGACACAGCGGGGACACAGCGAGGACTCAGCGGGGGACACAGTCGGGGACAAAACGGGACACCCCGGAACACATCGGGACACAGCGGGAAACAGTGGTGACCCTGCGGGGACCCAGCGTGACACAGCGGGGGACACAGTAGGACACAGCGGGGGACACAGAGGGACACAGCGGGACACAGCAGGGACACATGGGGCCACAGAAAGGACACAGCGGAGACACAGCAGGGACACAGCGGGACACAGCGGGGATACAATGGGACACAACGGGCCACAGCGGGACACAGCGGGGACACAGGGAACCACAGCAGGACACAGCGGGGACACAGCAGGGACACAGCAGGACACAGCGGGGATACAATGGGACACAACGGGACACAGCGGGGTACACAGCGGGACACAGGGGGGACACAGCGGGGACACAGTGTGACACATCGGGACACAGCGGGACACAGAGGGGACACAGCAGGACACATCTGGGGAAACAACGGGACACAGCGGGGTCCACGGCGGAGGACACATCGGGACACAGCAGGGGACACAGTGGGGACACAGCGGGGGACACAGCAGTACACAGCGGGACACAGCAGGGACACAGCGGGGGAAAAAGCGGGGGACAAAGCGGGACACCACGGAACACAGAGGGACACAGCGGGAAACAGCGGTGGCCATGCTGGGACACAGCGGGACACAGCGGAGGACACAGCGGGACACAGCGGGGGACACAGCGGAACACAGTAGGGGACAGAGCGTGGGATACAGCGGGGGACACAGCATGTCACAGCGGGACACAGTGGGGGACACAGGACAGTGTGGAACACAGCGGGACACATCGGGAGACACAGCAGGGGACACAGCGGGGGACACAGCGGGACACAGCGGGTCACAGCGGGGACAGAACGGGACATAGCGTGACACAGCGGGATACAGCGGGGGACACAGCGGGACACAGCAGGGGACACAGCTGGACACATCGGGGTACACAGTGGGGACAGAGCTGGCACAGCAGGGTACACAGCGGGACACAGCGAGGACACAGCGGGGCACAGTGGAACACAGCGGGACACAGCAGGACACAGAGCGACATAGTGGGGGACAGAGCAGGGGACAGAGCGAGAAACAGCGCGGGACATAGTGGAGGAAACAGCGGGACACAGCGGGGAACACAGCGGGACACAGCAGGACACAGCGGTGGCCCTGCTGGGACACTGCGGGACACAGCGGGGGACACAGAGGGACACAGCGAGGGACACAGCGGGGGACAAAGCGGGACACCACGGAACACAGCGGGACACAGCGGGAAACAGCGGTGGCCCTGCTGGGACACAGCGGGACACAGCGGGAGACACAGAGGGACACAGCGGGGGACACAGCAGAACACAGTAGGGGACAGAGCGTGGGATACAGCGAGACACAACGGGGACAAAGCTGGACACAGCGGTGTATACAGCGGGACAAAGCGGGACACAGCGGGGAATATAGCAGGACACAGCAGGGGACACAGCGAGGACACATCGGGACACAGCGGGGGACACAGCGAGGACACAGAGGGACACAGGGGGAAACAGCGGGACACAACGGGGACACAGCAGTGGACACATCGGGACACAGCGGAGGACTCAGCGGGACACAGTGGGGGACACAGGGGTACACAGCGGGACACAGCGGGGAAAACAGCGAGGACACAGTGGGGGACAAAGCGGGACACCACGGGACACAGTGTGACACAGTGGGACACAGCGGGGACACTGCAGGGACACAGCGGGACAAAGCGGGGGACACAGCGGGACACAGCAGGACACAGCGGGGACACAGCTGGACCCTGCGGTGTACACAGCGGGACACAGCAGTACACAGCGGGACACAGCGGGGACAGAGTGGGACAGAGCGGGACACAGCGAGGACACATTGGACTCACCGGGGACACAGCAGGGACACAGCGGGGGACACAGCGGGACACAGCAGGGACACAGCTGGACACAGCGAGGACATAGGGGGCCACAGCAGGGACACAGCGGGGACACAGCGGGACACAGTGTGGATACAATGGGACACAACGGCACACAGTGGGGTACACAGCTGGACACAGGGGGGACCCAGCAGGGAAACAGCGGTACACAGCGGGACACAGCGGGACACAGCTGGGGCACAGCGGGACACATCGGGAGACACAACGGGACACAGCGAGGTACACATCGGGGGACACATCGGGACACAGCGGGGGACACAGCGGGGACACAGCGGGGGACACAGCAGTACACAGAGGGAACTCAGCGGGGGACACAGCGGGGACACAGCGGGACAAAGCTGGGACACAGCGAGGACAAAGTGGGACATAGCGGGACACAGTGGGGACAGAGCTGGACATTACGGAGTACACAGCGGGACACTGTGGGGACACAGCGAGGACACAGCGGGACACAGTGGGACACAGCGGGACACAGCAGGACACAGCGGGACACAGAGGGTGACACAGTGGGACACAGCGGGATACACAGCGAGGACACAGCTGGCCCAGCGGGACACAGCGGGGACACATTTGGCCACAGCGGGGTCCACAGCGGAACACAGCGGGGGACAAAGCGAGAACCAGTGCGGGACATAGTGGAGGAAACAGCGGGACACAGCGGGGAACACAGCGTGACACAGCGTGACACAGCGGGGGACAACGGGGACACAGTGGGACACAGCTGGGAACAGAGCGAGGACACAGCGGTACGCAGCGGGACACAGCGGGGACACAACGGGAC
>NW_012291902.1:0-1046 GCF_000151885.1 Dipodomys ordii | reverse complement strand
CAGCAGGACACAGTTGGGAACACAGCAGGACACATCGGGAGACACAGCATGGGACACAGCGGGGGACACAGTGGGACACAGCGGGACACAGCGGGGACTGAGAGGGACATAGCGTGAAACAGCGGGACACAGCGGGACAAAGCGGGGGACATTGGGGACACAGTGGGGGACAACGGGGACACAGCGAGACACAGCGGGGACACAGCGAGGTCACAGCGGGACACAGCGGGATACACAGCGAAGACACAGCTGGCCCAGCGGGACACAGAGGGGGCACAGCTGGACACAGCGGGGTACACAGCAGGACACAGTGGGGACACAGCGGGACACATCGGGAGACACAGCGGGACACAGCGGGGGACACAGCGGGGGACACATCGGGACACAGCGGGGACACAGCGGGGGACACAGCAGTAAACAGCGGGAACTCAGTGGGGGACACAGCAGGGACACAGCGGGACAAAGCAGGACACAGCGGGGACAGAGCTGGACATTACGGGGTACACAGCGGGACACTGTGGGGACACAGCGAGGACACAGCGGGATACACAGCGAGGACACAGCTGGCCCAGCGGGACACAGCGGGGACACAGCTGGACACAGCGGGGTACACAGCGGGACACAGCGGGGACACACTGAAGACACAACGGGACACAGCGGGACACAGCAGGACACAGCGGGACACAGCGCGGGACACAGCGAGAACCAGTGCGGGACATAGTGGAGGAAACAGCGGGACACAGCGGGGAACACAACGTAACACAGCGTGACACAGCGGGGGACAACGGGGACACAGTGGGACACAGCGGTGAACAGAGCGAGGACACAGCAGTACACAGCGGGACACAGCACGGATACAATGGGACACAACGGGACACAGCGGGGTACACAGAGGGACACAGCGGGGACACAGCCGGACACAGCGGGGCACAGCGGGGACACAGCAGGGACACAGTGGGGGACACAGCATGTCACAGCGGGGCACAGCGGGGACACAGCAGGGACACAGCGGGGGACACAGCATGTCACAGCGGAACACAGTGGGA
>NW_012291901.1:0-6518 GCF_000151885.1 Dipodomys ordii | reverse complement strand
AAGAAGCAGAAGCAGGAGAAGCAGAAGCATGAAGATAAATGAAGAAGCATAAGAAGCAGAAGCAGAGGGAGAAACAAAAGAAGGAGAAAGAGCAGAAGAAGGTGAAGCAGAAGGAGATGCAGAAGCAGAAAGAGAAGCAGAAACAGGAGAAGAAGGAGAAGTAGGAAAATCAGAAGAAGCAGAAGCAGAAGCAGAAAGAGAAGGAGAAGAAGGAGAAGGAGAAGCATAAGGAGAAGGACAAGCAGGAGAAGCAGAAGAAGCAGAAGCGGGAGGAGCAGAAGAAGAAAAGAAGAAGAAGAAACAGAAGAAAGATAAGGAGCAGAAGGAGAAGCAGAAGCAGAAGCAGAAGCAGAAGCAAAAGAGAAGCAGAAGAAGCGGAAGAAGCAGTAGCAGGAGAAGCAGAAGCAGAAGAAACAGAAGAAGCCCTAGAAGCAGAAGGAGAACCTGATGCAGAAGGAGAAGCAGAAGCAGCAGAAGCTGGAAAAGTAGAAGCAGAAGAAACAAATCAAGCAGAAGAAACAGAAGAACGAGAAGCAGAAGAAGAACAAGGAGAAAGAGAAGGATTAGGAGTAGGAGAAAGAGAAGGATAAGCAGAAGCAGAAAGAGAAGGAGAATGAGAAGGAGAAGCAGATGAAGCAGAAGAAGCAGAAAGCAGGAGAAGCAGAAGCAGAATGAAAAGCAGATGAAGGAGAAATTGAAACAGAAGAAGATGCAGAAGAAGAAGCAGAAGCAGTAGTAGAAGCAGAAGAAGGAGAAGCAGAAGGAGAAGCATAAAGAGAAACAGAAGGAGAAGCCGGAGAAGCAGATTCAGAAGAAATAGAAGAAGGAGAAGAAGCAGAAGCAGAAAGAGAAGCAGAAACAGAAGGAGAAGCAAAAATAGAAGCAGAAGAAGCCGAAGAAGCAAAAGCAGAACCTAAAGCAGAAGGAGAAGCAGGAGAAGCAGAAGAAGCAGAATCTGGAGAAGAAGAAGGAGAACCAGAAGGAGAAGCAGAAGCAGAAAGAGAAGCAAAAGCAGGAGAAGCAGAAGGAGAAGCAGAAGAAACATAAGAAGCAGAATCAGTAGCAGAAGAAGCTGAAGATGCAGAACCAGAAAGAGAAGCAGAAGGAATAGCAGAAGAACGAGAAGGAGAAACAGAAGGAGAAGCAGAAGGAGACGCAGGAAAAGCAGAAGAAACAGAAGCAGACGGAGAAGCAGAAGAAGGCGAAGGAGAAGCCAGAGCAGAAGAAGAAGCAGAAGGAAAAGCACAAGCAGAAGGAGATGCAGAAGGAGAAGCAGGAGATGCAGAAGAAGCAGAAGCAGAAGGAGAAGAAGAAGGAGAAGAATCAGAATCAGAAGAAGCCGAAGCAGAAATAGAAAGAGAAGCCGACGAAGAGAAGCAGAACTAGAAGCAGGAGAAGCACAAGCGGGAGAAGCAGAAGAAGAAGAAACAGAAGGAGAAGGAGCAGAAGCAGAAGGAGAAGCAGAAAGAGAAGCAGGAAAAGCAGAAGAAGCAGAAGCAGGAGAAGCAGAAGGAGAAGAAACAGGAGAAGGACAAGAAGCAGAAGCAGAAGCAGAAGGAGAAGCAGAAACAGAAAGTGAAGCGGAAAGAGAAAGAGGGGAAGCAGGAGAAGCAGAAGTATAAGAATCCGAAGAAGCAGAAGCAGAACCTGAAGCAGAAGGAGAAGCAGGAGAAGCAGAAGAAGCCGAATCTGGAGAAGCAGAATGAGAAACTGAAGTAGAAGCAGAAGCAGAAGCAGAAAGAGAATCAAAAGCAGAAGGAGAAGCAGAAGAAACAGAAGAAGCAGAAGCAGTAGCAGTTGCAGCAGAAGCAGAAGGAGAAGCAGAAGGAAAGCAGAAGAACGAGAAGGAGAAGGAGAAACAGAAGGAGAAGCAGAAGGAGAATCAGAAGGAGAAGCAGAAGAAGCAGAAGGACAAGCAGAAGGAGAAACAGAAGCAGAAGAAACAGCAGAAAGAGAAGCAGAAGCAGAAGAAGATGCAGAAGGAGAAGCAGGAGAAGCAGAAGAAGCAGAAGCAGAAGGAGAAGTAGAAGAAGGAGAAGGAGAAGGAAGAGCCGCAGAAGCAATAGGAGAAGCAGGAAGAGAAGCAGAAGCAGAATGAGAAGCAGAAAGAGAAGCAGTAGAAGCAGAAGAAGCAGGAAAAGCAGAAGCAGAAGAAAGAGAAGAAGACGAAGAAGAAGAAGAAGCATAAGGAGAAGCATAAGGAGAAGCATAAGGAGAAGTATAAGGAGAAGCAGTAGAAGCAGAAGAAGCAGAAGCAGGAGAAGCAGAAGTAGAAGAAAAAGAATAAGCAAAAGAAGCAGAAGCAGAAGCAGTGAGAGAAGCAGAAGAAGGAGAAGGAGCAGCAGAAGGAGAAGCAGAAGCAGAAAGAGAAGCAGAAACAGAAGGAGAACAAGAAGGAGAAGCAGGAGAATCAGAAGAAGCAGAAAGAGAAGGAGAAGAAGGAGAAGCAGAAGTAGAATCCGAAGAAACAGAAGAAGAAGAAGTAGAAGAAACAGAAGCAAAAGAAACAGACGAAGGAGAAGAGCAGAAGCAGAAGGAGAAGCAGAAGCAGAAGGAGAAGCAGAAAGAGAAGCAGGAGAACCAGAAGAAGCAGGAGAAGCAGAAGCAGAAGAAACAGGAGAAGCCGAAGAAGCAGAAGCAGAATCTGAAGCAGAAGGAGAAACAGAAGAAGCACAATCTGAAGCAGAAGCAGAAGAAACAGAAATAGTAGAATAAGCAGAAGCAGAAGCACCAGGACAAGCAGAAGAACAAGAAGAAGGCGAAAGAGAAGGATTAGGAGTAGGAGAAGCAAAAGGATAAGCAGAAGCAGAAAGAGACGCAGAAGAAGAAGCAGCACGAGAAGTAGGAGAAGCAGGAGAAGCAGAAGCAAGAGAAGCAGAAGAAACAGAAGACGCAGAAGCAGAATGAGAAGCAGAAGGAGAAATTGAAGCAGAAGGAGAAGGAGAAGCAGAAGGAGAAGCTGAAGAAGGAGAAGGAGAAGCAGAAAGAGAAGCAGAAAGAGAAGCACAACGAGAAGCAGGAGAAGCAGAAGCAGAAGAAACATAAGAAGGAGAAGAAGCAGAAGCAGAAGGAGAAGCAGAAACAGAAGGAAAAGCAGAAATAGAAGCAGGAGCAGCAGAAGAAGCAGCAGCAGGAGAAGCAGAAGCAGAAGAAGCCGAAGAAGCAGAAGCAGAACCTGAAGCATAAGGAGATACAGGAGAAGCAGATGAAGCAGAATCTGGAGAAGCAGAAGGAGAAGCAGAAGCAGAAAGAGAAGCAAAAGCAGAAGGAGAAGCAGAAGAAACAGAAGAAGCAGAGGCAGTAGCAGAAGAAGCAGAAGATGCAGAAGCAGAAGGAGAAGCAGAAGCAGTAGTAGAAGCAGAAGAAAGAGAAGCAGAAGGAGAACCATAAAGAGAAACAGAAGGAGAAGCAGGAGAAGCACAAGCAGAAGAAGCAGAATCAGAAGAAATAGAAGAAGGAGAAGAAGCAGAAGCAGAAAGAGAAGCAGAAACAGAAGGAGAAGCAGAAAAAGAAGCAGAAGAAGCCGAAGAAGCAAAAGCAGAACCTAAAGCAGAAGGAGAAGCAGGAGAAGCAGAAGAAGCAGAATCTGGAGAAGAAGATGAGAACTCAGAAGGAGAAGCAGAAGCAGAAAGAGAAGCAAAAGCAGAAGGAGAAGCAGAAGAAACAGAAGAAGCAGAATCAGTAGCAGAGAAGCTGAAGATGCAGAAGCAGAAAGAGAAGCAGAAGGAATAGCAGAAGAACGAGAAGGAGAAATAGAAGGAGAAGCAGGAAAAGCAGAAGAAACAGAAGCAGACGGAGAAGCAGAAGAAGGAGAAGGAGAAGCCAGAGCAGAAGAAGAAGCAGAAGGAAAAGCACAAGCAGAAGGAGATGCAGAAGGAGAAGTAGGAAATGCAGAAGACACAGAAGCAGAAGGAGAAGAAGAAGGAGAAGAATCAGAATCAGAAGAAGCAGAAATAGAAAGAGAAGCCGACGAAGAGAAGCAGAACGTGAAGCAGGAGAAGCAGAAGAAGCACAAGCGGGAGAAGCAGAAGAAGAAGAAATAGAAGAAGGTGAAGGAGCAGAAGCAGGAGAAGCAGAAAGAGAAGCAGGAAAAGCAGAAGAAGCAGAAGCATGAGAAGCAGAAGGAGAAGAAACAGGAGAAGGACAAGAAGCAGAAAGAGAAGCAGTAGAAGCAGAAGAGGCAGGAAAAGCAGAAGCAGAAGAAAGAGAAGAAGAAGAAGACGAAGAAGAAGAAGAAGAAGAAGCATAAAGAGAAGCATAAGGAGAAGCATAAGGAAAAGCATAAGGAGAAGCAGTAGAAGCAGAAGAAGCAGAAGCAGGAGAAGCTGAAGCAGAAGAAAAAGAATAAGCAAAAGAAGCAGAAGCAGAAGCAGTGAGAGAAGCAGAAGAAGGAGAAGGAGAAGGAGCAGCAGAAGGAGAAGCAGAAGCAGAAAGAGAAGCAGAAACAGAAGGAGAACAAGAAGGAGAAGCAGGAGAATCAGAAGAAGCAGAAAGAGAAGGAGAAGAAGGAGAAGCAGAAGTAGAATCCGAAGAAACAGAAGAAGAAGAAGCAGAAGAAACAGAAGCAAAAGAAACAGAAGAAGGAGAAGAGCAGAAGCAGAAGGAGAAGCAGAAAGAGAAGCAGGAGAACCAGAAGAAGGAGGAGAAGCAGAAGCAGAAGAAACAGGAGAAGCCGAAGAAACAGAAGCAGAATCTGAAGCAGAAGGAGAAACAGAAGAAGCACAATCTGAAGCAGAAGCAGAAGAAACAGAAATAGTAGAATAAGCAGAAGCAGAAGCACCAGGACAAGCAGAAGAACAAGAAGGAGAAGGCGAAAGAGAAGGATTAGGAGTAGGAGAAGCAAAAGGATAAGCAGAAGCAGAAAGAGACGCAGAAGGAGAAGCAGCACGAGAAGTAGGAGAAGCAGGAGAAGCAGAAGCAAGAGAAGCAGAAGAAACAGAAGACGCAGAAGCAGAATGAGAAGCAGAAGGAGAAATTGAAGCAGAAGGAAAAGGAGAAGCAGAAGGAGAAGCTGAAGAAGGAGAAGGAGAAGCAGAAAGAGAAGCAGAAAGGGAAGCACAACGAGAAGCAGAAGAAGCAGAAGCAGGAGAAGCAGAAGCAGAAGAAACATAAGAAGGAGAAGAAGCAGAAGCAGAAGGAGAAGCAGAAACAGAAGGAAAAGCAGAAATAGAAGCAGGAGCAGCAGAAGAAGCAGCAGCAGGAGAAGCAGAAGCAGAAGAAGCCGAAGAAGCAGAAGCAGAACCTGAAGCATAAGGAGATACAGGAGAAGCAGAAGAAGCAGAATCTGGAGAAGCAGAAGGAGAAGCAGAAGCAGAAAGAGAAGCAAAAGCAGAAGGAGAAGCAGAAGAAACAGAAGAAGCAGAGGCAGTAGCAGAAGATGCAGAAGCAGAAGGAGAAGCAGAAGCAGTAGTAGAAGCAGAAGAAGGAGAAGCATAAAGAGATACAGAAGAAGAAGCAGGAGAAGCAGAATCAGAAGAAATAGAAGAAGGAGAAGAAGCAGAAGCAGAAAGAGAAGCAGAAACAGAAGGAGAAGCAGAAAAAGAAGCAGAAGAAGCCGAAGAAGCAAAAGCAGAACCTAAAGCAGAAGGAGAAGCAGGAGAAGCAGAAGAAGCAGAATCTAGAGAAGAAGAAGGAGAACCAGAAGGAGAAGCAGAAGCAGAAAGAGAAGCAAAAGCAGAAGGAGAAGCAGAAGAAACAGAAGAAGCAGAATCAGTAGCAGAAGAAGCTGAAGATGCAGAAGCAGAAAGAGAAGCAGAAGGAATAGCAGAAGAACGAGAAGGAGAAATAGAAGGAGAAGCAGAAGGAGAAGCAGGAAAAGCAGACGAAACAGAAGCAGACGGAGAAGCAGAAGAAGGAGAAGGAGAAGCCGGAGCAGAAGAAGAAGCAGAAGGAAAAGCACAAGCAGAAGGAGATGCAGAAGGAGAAGCAGGAAATGCAGAAGACATAGAAGCAGAAGGAGAAGAAGAAGGAGAAGAATCAGAATCAGAAGAAGCAGAAGCAGAAATAGAAAGAGAAGCCGACGAAGAGAAGCTGAACGAGAAGAAGGAGAAGCAGAAGAAGCAGAAGCGGGAGAAGCAGAAGAAGAAGAAACAGAAGAAGGAGAAGGAGCAGAACCAGAAGGAGAAGCAGAAGGAGAAGCAGAAAGAGAAGCAGGAAAAGCAGAAGAAGCAGAAGCAGGAGAAGCAGAAGGAGAAGAAACAGGAGAAGGACAAGAAGCAGAAAGAGAAGCAGTAGAAGCAGAAGAGGCAGGAAAAGCAGAAGCAGAAGAAAGAGAAGAAGAAGAAGACGAAGAAGAATAAGAAAAAGAAGCAGCAGCATAAGGAGAAGCATAAGGAGAAGTATAAGGAGAAGCAGTAGAAGGAGAAGAAGCAGAAGCAGGAGAAGCTGAAGCAGAAGAAAAAGAATAAGCAAAAGAAGCAGAAGCAGAGCAGTGAGAGAAGCAGATGAGATGGAGCAGCAGATGAGAAGCAGAAGCAGAAGAGAAGCAGAAACAGAAGGAGAACAGAAGGAGAAGCAGG
>NW_012291900.1:0-1910 GCF_000151885.1 Dipodomys ordii | reverse complement strand
AGAGAAGCAGAAGGAATAGCAGAAGAACGAGAAGGAGAAATAGAAGGAGAAGTAGAAGGAGAAACAGGAAAAGCAGAAGAAACAGAAGCAGACGGAGAAGCAGAAGAAGGAGAAGGAGAAGCCGGAGCAGAAGAAGAAGCAGAATGAAAAGCACAAGCAGAAGGAGATGCAGAAGGAGAAGCAGGAAATGCAGAAGACGCAGAAGCAGAAGGAGAAGAAGAAGGAGGAGAATCAGAGTGAGAAGAAGCAGAAGCAGAAATAGAAAGAGAAGCCGACGAAGAGAAGCAGAACGAGAAGCAGGAGAAGCAGAAGAAGCACAAGTGGGAGAAGCAGAAGAAGAAGAAACAGAAGAAGGAGAAGGAGCAGAACCAGAAGGAGAAGCAGAAGGAGAAGCAGAAAGAGAAGCAGGAAAAGCAGAAGAAGCAGAAGCAGGAGAAGCTGAAGGAGAAGAAACAGGAGAAGGACAAGAAGCAGAAAGAGAAGCAGTAGAAGCAGAAGAGGCAGGAAAAGCAGAAGCAGAAGAAAGAGAAGAAGAAGAAGACGAAGAAGAAGAAAAAAAAGAAGCAGCAGCATAAGGAGAAGCATAAGGAGAAGCATAAGGAGAAGTATAATGAGAAGCAGTAGAAGCAGAAGAAGCAGAAGCAGGAGAAGCTGAAGCAGAAGAAAAAGAATAAGCAAAAGAAGCAGAAGCAGTGAGAGAAGCAGAAGAAGGAGAAGGAGAAGGAGCAGCAGAAGGAGAAGCAGAAGCAGGAAGAGAAGCAGAAACAGAAGGAGAACAAGGAGAAGCAGGAGAATCAGAAGAAGCAGAGAGAAGGAGAAGAAGGAGAAGCAGAAGTAGAATCCGAAGAAACAGAAGAAGAAGAAGCAGAAGAAACAGAAGCAAAAGAAACAGAAGAAGGAGAAGAGCAGAAGCAGAAGCAGAAGGAGAAGCAGAAGCAGAAGGAGAAGCAGAAAGAGAAGCAGGAGAAGCAGAAGAAGCAGGAGAAGCAGAAGCAGAAGAAACAGGAGAAGCCGAAGAAGCAGAAGCAGAATCTGAAGCAGAAGGAGAAACAGAAGAAGCACAATCTGAATCAGAAGCAGAAGAAACAGAAATAGTAGAATAAACAGAAGCAGAAGCACCAGGACAAGCAGAAGAACAAGAAGGAGAAGGCGAAAGAGAAGGATTAGGAGTAGGAGAAGCAAAAGGATAAGCAGAAGCAGAAAGAGACGCAGAAGGAGAAGCAGCACGAGAAGTAGGAGAAGCAGGAGAAGCAGAAGCAAGAGAAGCAGAAGAAACAGAAGACGCAGAAGCAGAATGAGAAGCAGAAGGAGAAATTGAAGCAGAAGGAGAAGGAGAAGCAAAATGAGAAGCAGAAGAAGGAGAAGGAGAAGGAGAAAGAGAAGCACAACGAGAAGCAGGAGAAGCAGAAGCAGGAGAAGCAGAAGCAGAAGAAACATAAGAAGGAGAAGAAGCAGAAGCAGAAGGAGAAGCAGAAACAGAAGGGAAAGCAGAAATAGAAGCAGGAGCAGCAGAAGAAGCAGCAGCAGGAGAAGCAGAAGCAGAAGAAGCCGAAGAAACAGAAGCAGAACCTGAAGCATAAGGAGATACAGGAGAAGCAGAAGAAGCAGAATCTGGAGAAGCAGAAGGAGAAGCACAAGAAGAAAGAGAGGCAAAAGCAGAAGGAGAAGCATAGGGAGAAGCAGAAGAAACAGAAGCAGCAGAGGCAGTAGCAGAACATGTAGAAGCAGAAGGAGAAGCAGAAGGAAAAGCAGAAGAACGAGGAGGAGAAGGAGAAGGAGAAACAGAAGCAGAAAGAGAAGCAGAAGAAGGAGCAGGAGAAGGAAAAGCAACAGGAGAAGCAGAAAGAGAAGCAGAAAGAAAAGCAGAAGTAGAAGCAGGAGATGCAGAAACAGGAGAAGAACAAGCAGAA
>NW_012291899.1:0-1726 GCF_000151885.1 Dipodomys ordii | reverse complement strand
AGGTGAGGGGTGTGGAGTCATAGAATGGAGGTGAGGGCTGTGGAGTCATAGAATGGAGGTGAGGGCTGTGGAGTCACAGAATGGAGGTGAGGGGTGTGGAGTCAGAATGGAGGTGAGGGGTGTGGTGTCAGAATGGAGGTGAGGGGTGTGGAGTCATAGAATGGATGTGAGGGGTGTGGAGTCATAGAATGGAGGTGAGGGCTGTGGAGTCACAGAATGGAGGTGAGGGGTGTGGAGTCAGAATGGAGGTGAGGGGTGTGGTGTCAGAATGGAGGTGAGGGGTGTGGAGTCATAGAATGGAGGTGAGGGGTGTGGTGTCAGAATGGAGGTGAGGGGTGTGGAGTCATAGAATGGAGGTGAGGGGTGTGGAGTCAGAATGGAGGTGAGGGGTGATGGGTCACTTGGGTCAGGTCCTGCTTGCCCCCGGGTGACCTCAGTCCCACCTGTGTGCCTGAGTTGTTAGAGAAGCAGCCTCTTCTGTGGACCCCATCAGAGTAGTGAGAATTGAGTAGAGGAGACACCTACAGTGCCCATTCTGTGTGTGCTTCCTGTGTGACCTGCTAGAAAGATGTGATCAGTGGAGTGAGCATGGTGGTGTGAGCAGTGGAGTGAGCATGGTGGTGTGAGCAGTGGAGTGAGCATGGTGGTGTGAGCAGTGGTGTGATCATGGTGGTGTGAGCATGGTGGTGTGAGCAGTGGTGTGAGCATGGTGGTGTGAGCAGTGGTGTGAGCAGTGCTGTGAGCATGGTGGTGTGAGCAGTGGAGTGAGCATGGTGGTGTGAGCAGTGGTATGTGCAGTGGTGTGAGCATGGTGGTGTGAGCATGGTGGTGTGAGCATGGTGGTGTGAGCAGTGGTGTGAGCATGGTGGTGTGAGCAGTGGTGTGAGCCTGGTGGTGTGAGCCTGGTGGTGTGAGCAGTGGTGTGAGCATGGTGGTGTGAGCAGATGGTGTGAGCCTGGTGGTGTGAGCAGTGGTGTGAGCATGGTGGTGTGAGCCTGGTGGTGTGTGCAGTGGTGTGAGCATGGTGGTGTGAGCAGTGGTGTGAGCAGTGGTGTGATCAGTGGAGCAAGCATGGTGGTATGAACAGTGGAGTGAGCAGTGGAGTGAGCAGTGGTGTGAGCATGGTGGTGTGAGCACGGTGGTGTGAGTAGTGGTGTGAGCAGTGGTGTGAGCATGGTGGTGTGAGCCTGGTGGTGTGGGCAGTGGTGTGAGCATGGTGGTGTGATCAGTGGTGTGATCAGTGGTGTGAGCATGGTGGTGTGAGCAGATGGTTTGAGCATGGTCATCAGAGCATGGTGGTGTGAGCAGTGGTGTGAGCATGGTGGTGTGAGCATGTTGGTGTGAGCAGTAGTGTGAGCATGGTGGTGTGAGCAGATGGTGTGAGCCTGTTGGTGTGAGCCTGGTGGTGTGAGCAGATGGTGTGAGCACTGTGGTGTGATTATGGTGGTGTGAGCCTGGTGGTCTGTGCAGTGGTGTGAGCATGATGGTGTGAGCAGATGGTGTGAGCATGGTGGGGTGAGCATGGTGGTGTGAGCATGGTGGTGTGAGCAGATGGTGTGAGCATGGTGGTGTGAGCAGATGGTGTGAGCGGTGGTGTGAGCATGGTGGTGTGAGCGGTGGTGTGAGCATGGTGGTGTGAGCAATGGTGTGAGCAGTGGTGTGAGCTGTGGTGTGAGCAGTGGTGTGAGCTGTGGTGTGAGTATGGTGGTGTGAGCAGTGGTGTTGA
>NW_012291898.1:0-2974 GCF_000151885.1 Dipodomys ordii | reverse complement strand
AAGAAGCAGAAGCAGAACCTGAAGCAGAAGGAGAAGCAGTTGAAGCAGAAGAAAGCAGAATCTGGAGAAGCAGAAAGAGAAGCAGTAGATGCAGGAGAAGCAGAAGAAATAGAATAAGCAAAAGAAGCAGAAGCAGAAGCAGTGGGAGAAGCAGAAGAAGGAGAAGGAGCAGCAGAAGGAGAAGCAGAAGCAGAAAGAGAAACAGAAACAGAAGGAGAACAAAAGGAGAAGCAGGAGAAGCAGAAGAAGCAGAAGTAGAAACAGAAAGAGAAGTAGAAGAAGGAGAAGCAGAAGTAGAATCAGAAGAAACAGAAGAAGAAGAAGAAGAAGAAAGAGAAGCAAAAGAAACAGAAGAAGGAGAAGAGCAGAAGCAGAAGGAAAAGCAGAAGTAGAAGGAGAAGGAGAAGCAGAAAGAGAAGCAGGAGAAGCTGAAGAAGCGGGAGAAGAAGAAGCAGAAGAAACAGGAGAAGCCGAAGAAGCAGAAGCAGAATCTGAAGCAGAAGGAGAAACAGAAGAAGCACAATCTGAAGCAGAAGCAGAAGAAACAGTAATAGTAGAATAAGCAGAAGCAGAAGCACAAGGAGAAGCAGAAGAAGAAGAAGGAGGAGGCGAAAGAGAAGGATTAGGAGTAGGAGAAGCAAAAGGATAAGCAGAACCAGAAAGAGACGCAGAAGGAGAAGCAGCACGAGAAGTAGGAGTAGCAGGAGAAGAAGAAGCAGGAGAAGCAGAAGAAACAGAAGGCGCAGAGGCAGAATGAGAAGCAGAAGGAGAAATTGAAGCAGAAGCAGAAGCAGAAGGAGAAGCAGAAGCAGAAGAAGAAGCAGAAGAAGGAGAAGAACAAGGAGAAGGAGAAAGAGAAGCAGAAAGAGAAGCAGAACGAGAAGCAGGAGAAGCAGAAGCTGGAGAAGCCGAAGCAGAAGAAACAGAAGAAGGGGAAGAAGCAGAAGCAGAAGGAGAAGCAGAAACAGAAGGAAAAGCAGAAAGAGAAGCAGGAGAAGCAGAAGAAGCAGCAGCAGGAGAAGCAGAAGCAGAAGAAGCCGAAAAAGCAAAAGCAGAACCTGAAGCAGAAGGAGAAGCAGGAGAAGCAGAAGAAGCAGAATCTGGAGAAGCAGAAGGAGAAGCAGAAGCAGAAAGAGAAGCAAAAGCAGAAGGAGAAGCAGAAAAAACAGAAGAAGCAGAGGCAGTAGTAGAAGAAGCAGAAGATACAGAAGCAGAAGGAGAAGCAGAAGGAAAAGTAGAAGAGCTACAAGGAGAAGGAGAAACAGGAGTAGAAGCAGAAAGAGAAGCAGAAGAAGGAGCAGTAGAAGGAAAAGCGGCAGGAGAAACAGAAAGAGCAGCAGAAGGAGAAGCAGGAAATGCAGAAACAGGTTAAGAACAAGCAGAAGAAACAGAAGAAGGACAAGAAGCAGAAGCAGAAGTAGAAGCAGAAAGAGAAGGAGGGGAAGCAGAAGAAGCAGAAGCAGGAGAAGCAGAAGCATAAGAATCCGAAGAAGCAGAAGCAGAACCTGAAGCAGAAGGAGAAGCAGGAGAAGCAGAAACAGGATAAGAACAAGCAGAAGAAACAGAAGAAGGACAAGAAGCAGAAGCAGAAGTAGAAGCAGAAAGAGAAGGAGGGGAAGCAGAAGAAGCAGAAGCAGGAGAAGCAGAAGCATAAGAATCCGAAGAAGCAGAAGCAGAACCTGAAGCAGAAGGAGAAGCAGGAGAAGCAGAAGAAGCAGAATCTTTAGAAGCAGAAGGAGAAGCAGAAGGAGAAGCAGAAGCAGAAAGAGAATCAAAAGCAGAAGGAGAAGCAGAAGAAACAGAAGAAGTAGAAGCAGTAGCAGTTGTAGCAGAAGCAGTAGGAAAAGCAGAAGAACAAGAAGGAGAAGGAGAAGCAGAAGGAGAAGCAGGTAAAGCAGAAGAAGAAGAAGCAGAAGGAGAATCAGAAGGAGAAGCAGAAAATGGAGAAGGAGAAGCAGAAGCAGAAGAAGATGCAGAAGGAGAAGCAGAAGAAGCAGAAGCAGAAGGAGAAGCAGGAAAAGCAGAAGAAGCAGAAGCAAAAGGTGAAGCAAAAGAAGGAGAAGGAGAAGCAGAGGCATAAGAAGAAGCATAAGGACAAGTACAAGCAGAAGGAGATGCAGAAGGAGAAGCACGAGAAGCAGAAGAAGCAGAAGCTGAAAGAGAAGAGATGGAGGAGAAGGAGAAGGAGGAGAAGCAGAAGCAGAAGGAGAAGCAGAAGCGGAATGAGAACCAGAAAGTGAAGCAGGAGAAGCACAAGAAGCAGAAGCAGGAGAAGCCGAAAGAGAAGAAGCAGAAGAAGCAGAATCGGAAGCAGAAGTAGAAGCAGAAGCAGAAGGAGAAGCAGCAGAAGAAGTAGAACCAGAAATTCAGGCAGGAGAAACAGAAGAAGCAGAAGCAGAAGGAGAAGCAAAAAGAGAAGCAGTAGGAGAAATAGAAGAAGCAGCAGAAGGAGAAGCAGCAGAAGAAGCAGAAAAACAAGCAGGAGAAGCAGAAGCAGAAAGAGAAGTAGAAGCAGAAGAAGAAGCAGTAGAAACACAAGAAGCAGAAGCAGGAGAAGCAGAAGCAGAAGATAAAGAAGAAGCATAAGAAGCAGAAGCAGAGGGAGAAGCAGAAACAGAAGGAGAAGCAGAAAGAGAAAGAGGGGAAGCAGAAGAAGCAGAAGCAGGAGAAACAGAAGCATAAGAATCTGAAGAAGCAGAAGCAGAACCTGAAGCAGAAGGAGAAGCAGGAGAAGCAGAAGAAGCTGAATCTGGAGAAGCAGAATGAGAAGCTGAAGTAGAAGCAGAAGCAGAAGCAGAAAGAGAATCAAAAGCAGAAGGAGAAGCAGAAGAAACAGAAGAAGCAGAAGCAGTAGCAGTTGCAGCAGAAGCAGAAGGAGAAGCAGAAGGAAAAGCAGAAGAAGGAGAAGGAGAAACAGAAGGAGAAGCAGAAGGAGAATCAGAAGGAGAAGCAGAAGAAGCAGAAGGAGAAGCAG
>NW_012291897.1:0-5457 GCF_000151885.1 Dipodomys ordii | reverse complement strand
TAGGAAGAGCATGAAGGAAAATCAGAAGCAGAACGAGAAGCTGAAGGAGCAGGAGAAGGAGAAGCAGAAGGAGAATCAGAAGGAAAAGCAGAAGAAGGAGAAGTAGAAGCAGAAGAAGCAGCAGAAGGAGAAGCAGAAGCAGAAGAAGATGCAGAAGGAGAAGCAGGAGAAGCAGAAGAAGCAAAACCAGAAGGAGAAGCAGAAGTAGGAGAAGGAGAAGGAAGGGCATCAGAAGCAATAGGAGAAGCAGAAGGAGACGCAGAAGCAGAATGAGAAGCAGAAAGAGAAGCAGTAGAAGCAGAAGTAGCAGGAAAAGCAGAAGCAGACGAAAGAGAAGAAGAAGAAGAAGAAGAAGAAGAAGAAGGAGAAGAAGAAGAAGAAGAAGAAGAAGAAGAAGAAGAAGAAGAAGAAGAAGAAGAAGAAGAAGAAGAAGAAGAAGAAGAAGAAGAAGAAGAAGGAGAAGCATAAGGAGAAGCATAAGGAGAAGCAGTAGAAGCAGAAGAAGCAGAAGCAGGAGAAGGAGAAGATAAAGAATAAGCAAAAGAAGCAGAAGCAGAAGCAGTGGGGAAAGCAGAAGAAGGAGAAGGAGAAGGAACAGCAGAAGGAGAAGCAGAAGCAGAAATAGAATCAGAAACAAAAGTAGAACAAGAAGGAGAAGCAGGAGAATCAGAAGAAGCAGAAGTAGAAGTAGAAAGAGAAGGAGAAGAAGGAGAAGCAGAAGTAGAATCAGAAGAAACAGAAGAAGAAGAAGCAGAAGAAACAGAAGCAAAAGAAACAGAAGAAGGAGAAGACCAGAAGCAGAAGCAGAAGGAGAAGCAGAAGCAGAAGGAGAAGCCGAAAGAGAAGCAGGAAAAGCAAAATAAGCAGGAGAAGCAGAAGCAGAAGAAACAGGAGAAGCCGAAGAAGCAGAAGCAGAATCTGAAGCAGAAGGAGAAACAGAAGCAGCACAATCTGAAGCAGAAGCAGAAGAAACAGAAATAGTAGAATAAGCAGAAGCAGAAGCACCAGGAGAAGCAGAAGAAGAAGAAGGAGAAGGCGAAAGAGAAGGCTTAGGAGTAGGAGAAGCAAAAGGATAAGCAGAAGCAGAAAGAGACGCAGAAGGAGAAGAAGGACGAGAAGTAGGAGAAGCAGGAGAAGCAGAAGAAACAGAAGACGCATAAGCAGAATGAGAATCAGAAGGAGAAATTGAAGCAGAAGCAGAAGGAGAAGCAGAAGCAGAAGCAGAATGAGAAGCAGAAGAAGGAGAAGGAGAAGCAGAAAAAGAAGCAGAACGAGAAGCAGGAGAAGCAGAAGCAGAAGAAACTTAAGAAGGAGATGAAGCAGAAGCAGAAGGAGAAGCAGAAACAGAAGGAAAAGCAGAAAGAGAAGCAGGAGAAGCAGAAGAAGAAGCAGCAGGAGAAGCAGAAGCAGAAGAAGCCGAAGAAGCAGAAGCAGAACCTGAAGCAAAAGGAGAAGCAGGAGAAGCAGAAGAAGCAGAATCTGGAGAAGCAGAAGGAGAAGCAGTAGATGCAGGAGAATCAGAAGAATTAGAATAAGCAAAAGAAGCAGAAGCAGAAGCAGTGGGAGAAGCAGAAGAAGGAGAAGGAGAAGGAGCAGCAGAAGGAGAAGCAGAAGCAGAAAGAGAAACAGAAACAGAAGGAGAACAAAAGGAGAAGCAGGAGAAGCAGAAGAAGCAGAAGTAGAAACAGAAAGAGAAGTAGAAGAAGGAGAAGCAGAAGTAGAATCAGAAGAAACAGAAGAAGAAGAAGAAGAAGAAGAAGAAGAAGAAGAAGAAGAAGAAGAAGAAGAAGAAGAAGAAGAAGAAAGAGAAGCAAAAGAAACAGAAGAAGGAGAAGAGCAGAAGCAGAAGGAAAAGCAGAAGTAGAAGGAGAAGGAGAAGCAGAAAGAGAAGCAGGAGAAGCTGAAGAAGCAGGAGAAGCAGAAGCAGAAGAAACAGGAGAAGCCGAAGAAGCAGAAGCAGAATCTGAAGCAGAAGGAGAAACAGAAGAAGCACAATGTGAAGCAGAAGCAGAAGAAACAGAAATAGTAGAATAAGCAGAAGCAGAAGCACCAGGAGAAGCAGAAGAAGAAGAAGGAGGAGGCGAAAGAGAAGGATTAGGAGTAGGAGAAGCAAAAGGATAAGCAGAAGCAGAAAGAGACGCAGAAGGAGAAGCAGCACGAGAAGTAGGAGTAGCAGGAGAAGAAGAAGCAGGAGAAGCAGAAGAAACAGAAGGCGCAGAGGCAGAATGAGAAGCAGAAGGAGAAATTGAAGCAGAAGCAGAAGCAGAAGGAGAAGCAGAAGCAGAAGAAGAAGCAGAAGAAGGAGAAGGACAAGGAGAAGGAGAAAGAGAAGCAGAAAGAGAAGCAGAACGAGAAGCAGGAGAAGCAGAAGCTGGAGAAGCCGAAGCAGAAGAAACAGAAGAAGGGGAAGAAGCAGAAGCAGAAGGAGAAGCAGAAACAGAAGGAAAAGCAGAAAGAGAAGCAGGAGAAGCAGAAGAAGCAGCAGCAGGAGAAGCAGAAGCAGAAGAAGCCGAAAAAGCAAAAGCAGAACCTGAAGCAGAAGGAGAAGCAGGAGAAGCAGAAGAAGCAGAATCTGGAGAAGCAGAAGGAGAAGCAGAAGCAGAAAGAGAAGCAAAAGCAGAAGGAGAAGCAGAAAAAACAGAAGAAGCAGAGACAGTAGTAGAAGAAGCAGAAGATACAGAAGCAGAAGGAGAAGCAGAAGGAAAAGTAGAAGAGCTACAAGGAGAAGGAGAAACAGGAGTAGAAGCAGAAAGAGAAGCAGAAGAAGGAGCAGTAGAAGGAAAAGCGGCAGGAGAAACAGAAAGAGCAGCAGAAGGAGAAGCAGGAAATGCAGAAACAGGTTAAGAACAAGCAGAAGAAACAGAAGAAGGACAAGAAGCAGAAGCAGAAGCAGAAAGAGAAGGAGGGGAAGCAGAAGAAGCAGAAGCAGGAGAAGCAGAAGCATAAGAATCCGAAGAAGCAGAAGCAGAACCTGAAGCAGAAGGAGAAGCAGGAGAAGCAGAAGAAGCAGAATCTTTAGAAGCAGAATGAGAAGCAGAAGGAGGAGCAGAAGCAGAAAGAGAATCAAAAGCAGAAGGAGAAGCAGAAGAAACAGAAGAAGTACAAGCAGTAGCAGTTGTAGCAGAAGCAGTAGGAAAAGCAGAAGAACAAGAAGGAGAAGGAGAAACAGAAGGAGAAGCAGAAGGAGAAGCAGAAAGAGAAGCAGGTAAAGCAGAAGAAGAAGAAGCAGAAGGAGAATCAGAAGGAGAAGCAGAAGATGGAGAAGGAGAAGCAGAAGCAGAAGAAGATGCAGAAGGAGAAGCAGAAGAAGCAGAAGCAGAAGGAGAAGCAGGAAAAGCAGAAGAAGCAGAAGCAAAAGGTGAAGCAAAAGAAGGAGAAGGAGAAGCAGAGGCAGAAGAAGAAGCATAAGGACAAGCACAAGCAGAAGGAGATGCAGACGGAGAAGCATGAGAAGCAGAAGAAGCAGAAGCTGAAAGAGAAGCAGAAGTAGGAGAAGGAGAAGGAGGAGAAGCAGAAGCAGAAGGAGAAGCAGAAGCAGAATGAGAAGCAGAAAGAGAAGCAGGAGGAGGACAAGAAGCAGAAGCAGGAGAAGCCGAAAGAGAAGGAGCAGAAACAGAAGCAGAAGGAGAAGCAGAAGCAGAAGGAGAAGCAGCAGAAGAAGTAGAACCAGAAATTCAGGCAGGAGAAACAGAAGAAGCAGAAGCAGAAGGAGAAGCAAAAAGAGAAGCAGAAGGAGAAGTAGAAAAAGCAGCAGAAGAAGCAGAAAAACAAGCAGGAGAAGCAGAAGTAGAAAGAGAAGTAGAAGCAGAAGAAGCAGAAGAAGAAGCAGTAGAAGCATAAGAAGCAGAAGCAGCAGAAGGAGAACCAGAAGAAAAAGAAGAAGCATAAGAAGCAGAAGCAGAGGGAGAAACAGAAGAAGGAGAAGGAGCAGCAGAAGGTGAAGCAGAAGGAGATGCAGAAGCAGAAAGAGAAGCAGAAATAGAAGGAGAAGAAGAAGGAGAAGTTGGAGAATCAGAAGAAGCAGAAGCAGAAAGAGAAGCAGAAGAAGGAGAAGGAGAAGCAGAAGGAGAAGGACAAGCAGGAGAAGCAGAAGAAGCAGAAGCGGGAGAAGCAGAAGAAGAAGAAGAAACAGAAGAAGGAGAAGGAGCAGAAGGAGAAGCAGAAGCAGAAGGAGAAGCAGAAAGAGAAGCAGAAGAAGCAGAAGAAGCAGTAGCAGAAGAAGCAGAAGCAGAAGAAACAGAAGAAGCCGAAGAATCAGAAGGAGAACCTGAAGCAGAAGGAGAAGCAGCAGAAGCTGGAAAAGCAGAAGCAGAAGAAACCGAACAAGCAGAAGAAGCAGAAGAAGAACGAGAAGCAGAAGAAGAAGGAGAAAGAGAAGGATTAGGAGTAGGAGGACCAGAAGCAGAATAAGAAGCAGAAAGAGAAGCAGAAGGAGAAGCAGAAGGAGAAACAGAAGAAGGAGAAGCAGGAGAAGAAGAAGCAGAAGCAGAATGAGAAGCATAAGAAGAAATTGAAGGAGAAGGAGAAGGAGACGGAGAAGCAGAAGGAGAAGTAGGAGAAGCAGAAGAAGAAGCAGCCTGAGAAGCAGAAACAGAAGAAACAGAAGGAAAAGTGCAGAAACAGAAGGAGAAGCAGAAGCTGAAGCGGAAGAAGAAGAAACAGAAAAAGCAGAAGAAGCAGAAGAAAAAGCAGCAGGAGAAGCAGAAGAAGAAGAAGGAGAAGGAGAAAGAGAAGGATTAGGAGTAGGAGAAACAGAAGGATAAGCAGAAGCAGAAAGAGAAGGAGAAGGAGAAGCAGAAGAAGCAGAAGCAGGAAAAGCAGAAGCAGAATGAAAAGCTGAAGAAGGAGAAATTGAAACAGAAGAAGATGCAGAAGGAGAAGCAGAAGCAGAAGCAGAAGTAGAAGCAGAAGAAGGAGAAGCAGAAGGAGAAGCATAAAGAGAAACAGAAGGAGAAGCAGGAGAACAGAAGCAGGAGAAGCAGAATCAAAAGAAATAGAAGGAGGATAAAAAGCAGAAGCAGAAAGAGAAGCAGAAACAGAAGGAGAAGCAGAAATAGAAGCTGAAGAAGCAGAAGCAGAACCTGAAGCAGAAGGAGAAGCAGAAGCAGAAGAAGCAGAATCTGGAGAAGAAGGAGAACCAGAAGGAGAAGCAGAAGTAGAAAGAGAAGCAAAAGCAGAAGGAGAAGCAGAAAGAGAAGCAACAGGAGTAGCAGAATAACGAGAAGGAGAAACAGAAGGAGAAGAAGAATGAGAAGCAGAAGGAGAAGCAGGAAAAACAGAAGAAGCAGAAACAGACGGAGAAGCCGAAGAAGGAGAAGCAGAAGCAGAAGAAGAAGCAGAAGGAAAAGCACAAGCAGAAGGAGATGCAGAAGGAGTAGCAGGAGAAGCAGAAGAAACAGAAGCAGAAGGAGAAGAAGAAGGAGAAGAAGCAGAATCAGAAGAAGCAGAAGGAGAATT
>NW_012291896.1:0-8434 GCF_000151885.1 Dipodomys ordii | reverse complement strand
GGGACACAGCTGGGAACACAGCGGGTCACAGCGGGACACAGCGGGAACACAGCTGGACACAGCGTGGTACACAGTGGGACACAGGGGGCACACAGTGGGGACACAGCGGGGGACACAGCGGGACACAGCTGGGAACACAGCGGGTCACAGCGGGACACAGCGGGAACACAGCTGGACACAGCGGGGTACACAGTGGGACACAGGGGGCACACAGTGGGGACACAGCGGGGGACACAGCGGGACACAGCGGGTCACAGCGGGGGACACAATGGGGGACACAGCGGGGGACAGCAGAGGACAGAGAGGGGACACAGCGGCAACACAGAGGGGACGCAGCTGGGGACACAACGTGGGACAAAGTGGGACACCACGGGACACAGTGTTACACAGCCGGACACAGCGGGGACACTGCGGGCCACAGCAAGATAAAGCGGGGGACACAGCGGGACACAGCGGGGGAAAGCGGGGGACACAGCGGGACACAGTGGGCTACTCAGTGAGGACACAGCGGGACACAACAGGGGACACAGCGAAGACACAGCGGGGGACACAGCGGGACACAGTGGTGAACACAGCGGGACACAACGGGACCCAGCGTCGATACAGCGGGGAGGCAGCGTTACACAGCGTGGTACACACTGTGGACACAACGGGACACAGTGGGGGCACAGCGGGACACAGTGGGACACAGCAGGGACAAAGCGTGAGACACAGCGAGGGACAGAGAGGGAAACAGCAGGGGACACAGCGAGGAAACAGTGGGACACAGCGGTGACACAGCGGGGACTCAGCGGGGGACACAGTGGGACACAGCGGGGGACACTGCGGGACACAGCGGGGGACACGTCGGGACACAGTGTGGGACAGAGCGTGGGACACAGCGAGACACAGCGGGGACAAAGCTGGACACAGCGGGGTACACAGAGGGACACAGCAGGGACACAGCGGGGAAACAGCGTGACACAAAAGGACACAGCTGGACACAGCAGGGTACACATAGGGACACAGCGGTCACACAGCGGGGACACAGCGGGACACAGCGGGGACAGAGTCGGACACAGTGGGACACAGCGGGGGACACAGCGGGACACAGTGGGGGACCCAGCGAGGACACAGCGGGACACAGCGGTGGACACAACGGGGGACACAGCGGGACACAGCGGGGAACACAGCGAGGACACAGCGGGACACAGTGGGAAACACTGTGAGGTCACAGCGGGGGTCAAAGCAGGACAACACGGGACACAGTGTGACACAGTGGGACACAGCGGGGACACTGCAGGGGCACAACGGGACACAGTGGGCGACACAGCGAGACACAGCGGGGGACACAGCGGGGGACAGCAGGGGACAGAGAGGGGACACAGCGGAACACAGAGGGGGACACAGAGGGGTACACAGCGGGACACAGCCGGGAACACAGCGTGGACACAGTGGGACACACCGGGACACAGCGTCAATACAGCGGGGACAGAGAGGGTCACAGCAGGGACAAAGCGGGACACTGCGTGACACAGCGGGGGACACAGCGGGACACAGCGGGGACACAGCGGGACACAGCGGGACACAGCGGGGGACACAGCGGAACACAGCGTGGGACAAAGCGAGGACACAGCAGTAAACAGCAGGACACAGCGGCAACACAGCAGGGACACAGCAGGGACACAGTGGGGACACAGTGGGGGCACAGCGAGACACAGCGGGACACAGTGGGACACAGCGGGGACAAAGCGTGAGACACAGCGGGGTACAGAGCTGGAGACAGCGGGGGACACAGCCAGGACACAGCGGGACACAGCGTTGACACCGTGGGGTCTCAGCTGGGGACACAGCGGGAGACAAAGAGTAACACCACAGAACACAGCGGGACACAGCAGGAAACAGCAGTGACACTGCGGGGACACAGTGGGACACAGCGGGGGACACAGCGGGACACAGAGGGGGACAGAGCGGGACACAGTGGGGGACAGAGCGTGGGACACAGAGAGACACAGCGGGGACAAAGCTCTACACAGCGGGGTACACAGTTGGACACAGCGGGGACGCAGCGGGGAAACAGCGTGACACAGCAGGACACAGCGGGACACAGCCGGGGACACAGCGGGACATAGCGGGGAACACAGCGGGGGACACAGCGGGACACAGCGGGGGACACAGTGAGGACACAGCGGGACACAGCGGGGGACAGAGCGAGGACACATTGGGACACATTTGGACACAGCGGGATTCAGCGGGGGACACAGCAGTACACAGCGGGACAAAGCGGGACACAGCGGGGACACAGCAGAGACACAGCGGGGGACAGAGCGGGACACAGCGGGGGACACAGGGATGACAGAGCAGGACCCAGCGGGACCCAGCGGGGATACAGCAGGGACCCAGCTGGACACAGCAGGACACAGCCGGGACACAGCAGTAGACACAGCAGGACACAGTGCCGGACACAGCGGGACACAGCGGGGGACAAAGGGAGGACACAGCGGGACCCAGCGGGACCCAGCATCGATACAGCAGGGACACAGCCGGACACAGTGGGGTACACAGCTGGGGACACAGCGAGGACACAGCGGGACACAGCAGGACACAGCGGGGACAGTGCGGGAACATAGCAGCACACAGCGGGGTACACAGCAGGACACAGCGGGACACAGCTGGGGACACAGCGGGGACACAGCGGGACACAGCGGAACACAGCGGGAGTCAAAGTGGGAGACAGCGGGGGACACAGCGAGGACACGGGGGACACAGCGGCGACACAGAGGGGACTCAGCGGGGGACACAGCGTGGGACAAAGTGGGACACCACGGGACAAAGTGTGACACAGCGGGACACAGCGGGAACACTGCGGGACACAGCAGGACAAAGCGGGGGACACAGCGGGACACAGCAGGACACAGCGGGGGACACAGCGGGGGCCAGCGGAGACAGAGAGTGGCCACAGCGAGACAAAGCGGTGACACAGCTGGACACAGCGGGGTACACAGCGGGACACAGCGGGCACACAGCGGGGACACAGCGGGACACAGCGGGACACAGCGGGGGACACAGGGAGGACACAGCGGGACACAGCGTGGGACAGAGTGAGGACACATTGGGACACAGCGGGATTCAGCGGGGGACACAACAGTACACAACAGTACACTGCGGGACAAAGCGGGACACAGCGGAGACACAGCGGGGACACAGCAGAGACACAGCGGGAGACACAGCGGGACACAGCGGGGGACACAGGGATGACAGAGCAGGACCCAGCGGGACCCAGCGTGGATACAGCAGAAACCCAGTTGGACACAGCAGGACACAGCGGGGACACAGCAGTAGACACAGCGGGACACAGTGCCGGACACAGCGGGACACAGCGGGGGACAAAGGGAGGACACAGCGGGACCCAGCGTCGATACAGCAGGGACACAGCGGGACACAGTGGGGTACACAGCTGGGGACAGAGCGAGGACACAGCGGGACACAGCGGGGACACAGCGGGACACAGCGGGACACAGCGGGGGACACAGCGGAACACAGAATGGGACACAGCGAGGACACAGCAGGAAACAGCGGGACACAGCGGCGACACAGCAGGGACACAGCAGGGACACAGCGGGGACACAGTGGGGGCACAGCGGGACACAGCGGGACACAGTGGGACACAGCGGGGACAAAGCGTGAGACACAGCGGGGGACAGAAAGGGAGACAGCAGGGGACTCAGCGAGGAAACAGCGGGACACAGCGGTGACACAGCGGGGACTCAGCGGGGGACACAGTGAGAAACAGCGGGGGACACAGCAGGACACAGCTGGGGACACTGCGGGACACAGCGGGGGACACTGCGGGACACAGTGTGGGACAGAGCGTGGGACACAGCGAGACACAGCGGGGACAAACTTGGACACCACGGGACACAGTGGGACACAGCGGGACACAGCGGGGACAGTGCGGGAACATAGCGGGACACAGCGGGACACAGCAGGACACAGCTGGACCCAGCGGGACACAGCATTGATACAGCCGGGACACAGCGTTACACAGCAGGGTACACAGTTGGGGACACAGAGGGTCACAGTGGGGCACACAGCGGGACCCAGCGGGACACAGCGTCGATACAGCGGGCACACAACGGGACACAGCGGGGTACAGAGCTGGGGATACAATGGGACATAGCAGGGGACACAGCGAGGACACAGCGGAACACAGCGGGACACAGCTTTGGACACAGCGGGGACACAGCGGGACACAGCGGGGGACAGAGCGAGGACACAGAGGGATAGAGCGGGACACAGCGTGGGACAAAGTGGGAGACAGCGGGGGACACAGCGGGACACAGCGGGGGACACAGCGGGGGACACAGCGGGACACAGTGTGGGACAGAGCATGGGACACAGCGAGACACAGCGGGGAAAAAGCTGGACACAGCGGGGTACACAGAGGGACACAGCGGGGACACAGAGGGAAACAGTGTGACACAAAAGGACACAGCTGGACACAGCGGGGTACACAGCGGGACACAGCGGGCACACAGCGGGGACACAGCGGGACACAGCGGGACACGGTGGGGACAGAGCGGGACACAGAGGGGGACACAGTGGGGTACACAGCGGGACACAGCTTGGGACACAGCGGGGACACAGCGGGACACACCGGGGGACAGAGCGAGGACACAGCGGGATAGAGTGGGACACAGCGAGGACCCAGCGGAACACAGCGTGGGACACAGTGGCGGACACAGTGGGACACAGCGGGACACAGCGGGGCACACAGGGAGGACACAGCGGGACCCAGAGTCGATACAGCGGGGACACAGCAGGACACAGCGAGGTACACAACTGGGGACACAACGGGACACAGCGGGGAACACATGGAGGACATAGCGGGACCCAGCGGGACCCAGCATCGTTACAGCGGGGACACAGCGGGACACAGCAGGGTGCATAGCTGGGGACACAACGGGACACTGCGGGGGACACAGAGAGTACCCAGCGGGACACAGCGGTACACAGCAGGGACACTGCGGGAACATAGTGGGACACAGCGGGGTACACAGTGGGACACAGCGGGACACAGCTAGGGACACAGCGGGGACAAAGCGGCAGACAGCGGGGGACACAGCGAGGACACAGCGGGACACAGCGGGGAACACAGCAAGGACACAGCGGGACACAGTGCGACACAGAGTCGATACAGCGGGACACAACGGGGTACACAGCTAGGATCACAACGGGACACAGCGGGAGACACAGCGAGGACACAGCGGGACACAGCGGAACACAGCGGGGGACCCAGCGGGACCCAGCGGGAGACACAGCGAGGACACAGCAGGACACAGCGGGGGACACATGGGGACACAGCGGGGAACACAGCGGGGGACACAGCAGGACACAGCGGGGGACCCAGCAAGGACACAGCAGGACAGAGCGGGTGACACAGCTGGGGACACAGCGGGACACAGTGGGGAACACAGCAAGGACACAGCGGAACACAGCAGGACACAGCGTCCATACAGCGGGGACACAGTGTTACACAGCGTGGTACCCAGCTGTGGACACAACGGGACAGAGTGGGGGCACAGCGAGACACAGCGGGACACAGCGAGGACACAGCGGGACACATTGGTGACACAGCGGGGGACACAGCAGGACACAGCAGCGGACACAGCGGGGGACACAGCGGGACACAGCGCGACACAGCGGGGGACACAATGGGGACACAGCAGGACACAGCGGGGGACACAGCGAGGACACAGCGGAACATAGCAGGGGACACAGAGAGGACACAGCGGGACACAGCGAGACACAGCGGGACACAGCGAGACACATCAGTACACAATGCGGGACATAGCGGGGGACACAGCTGGGGACACAACGGGACACACCTGGGGACACAGCTAGGACAGAGCGGGAAACAGCGGGACACAGCAGGGACATAGCGTCGATACAGCGGGGACACAGCGAGACACAGCGGGGAACACAGGAAGGAAACAGCGGGACCCAGTGGGACACAGAGTCGATACAGCGGGACACAACGGGGTACACAGCTAGGAACACAACGGGACACAGCGGGGGACACAGCGAGGACACAGCGGGACACAGCGGGACACAGCGGGGGACCCAGCGGGACCCAGCGGGAGACCCAGCGAGGACACAGCAGGACACAGCGGGGGACACAGGGGGACACAGCGGGGAACACAGCGGGGGACACAGCAGGACACAGCGGGGAACACAGCGAGGACACAGCGTGGACACAGCGGGACACAGCGTCGATACAGCGGGCACACAGAGTTACACAGCGTGGTACACAGCAGAGGACACAGTGGGACACAGTGGGCTACCCAGTGAGGACACAGCGGGAACAACAGGGGACACTACGAGGACACAGCGGGGAACACAGCGGGGAACACAGCGGGACACAGTGGGGAAAACAGCGAGGACACAGCAAGACACAGCGGGACACAGCATCGATACAGCGGGGACGCAGCGTTACACAGCGTGGTACACACTGTGGACACAACGGGACACAGTGGGGGCACAGCGGACACAGCGGGACACAGTGGGACACAGCGGGGACAAAGCGTGAGACACAGCGGGGGCAGAGAGGGAGACAGCAGGGGACACAGCAAGGAAACAGCGGGACACAGCGGTGACACAGCGGGGACTCAGCGGGGGACACAGTGGGACACAGCGGGGGACACAGCGGGACACAGCGGGACAAAGAGGCAGACACAGCAGGACACAGCAGGCACACAGAGGGGACACAGCGGGACACAGCGGGACACAGCGGGGACAGAGCGGGACACAGCCGGACACAGCGCGACACAGCAGGGGACATAGCGGGACACATTTGGGGACCCAGTGAGGACACAGCGGGACACAGTAGGGGACACAGCGAGGACACAGCGGGGGACACAGCGGGGGACACAGCGGGACCCAGTGGGGAACACAGCGAGGACACAGCGTGACACAGCGTCGATACAGCGGGGACACAGCGTTATACAGCGTGATACACAGCTTTGGACACAACGGGACACAGTGGGGGCACAGCCGGACACAGCGGGACACAGTGGGACACAGCAGGGACAAAGCGTGAGACACAGCGGGGGACAGAGAGGGAGAAAGCAGGGGACACAGCGAGGACACAGCGGGACACAGCGGTGACACAACGGGGACTCAGCGGGGGACACAGCGTGACACAGCGGGGGACACAGTGGGGACACAGCGGGACACAGCGTGGGACACAGGAAGGACACAGAGGTACACAGCAGGGGACAGAGCGAGGACACATTGGGACACAGCGGGACTCAGCGGGGGACACAGCAGTACACAGAGGGACACAGCGGGACACAGAGGGGAAAGAGCATGGACACAGCGGGGGACACAGCGAGACACAGCGGGGGACACAGAGGGGTACACAGCGGGACACAGCGGGGAAAAAAGCGAGGCCACAGCGGAACACAGCGTGGGACACAGCGAGGACACAGCGGAACACAGCGGGACACAGTGGGGACAAAGCAGTAGACACAGCGGGACAAAATGGCGGACACAGCGGGACACAGCGGGGGACACAGGGAGGACACAGCGGGACCCAGCGGGACCCAGCCTCGATACAGCGGGGACACAGCTGGACACAGCGAGGTACATAGCTGGGGACACAATAAGACACAGCGGGGGAAACAGCGAGGACACAGCGGGACACTGCGGGAACATAGCGAGACACAGCGGGGTACAGAGCGGTGCACAGCAGAACACAGCTGGGGACATAGCAGGGACACAGCGGGACACAGCAGGGGACACAGCGAGGACGCAGCAGGACACAGCGGAACTCAGCGGGGGACAAAGCGGGAGACAGCGGGGGACACAGCGAGCACACAGCAGGACACAGCGGCCACACAGAGGGGACTCAGTGGGGGACACAGCAGGGGACAAAGAGGGACACCACGGGACACAGTGAGACACAGCGGGACACAGCGGGACACTGTGGGGACACAATAGGACAAAACGGGGGACACAGCGGAACACAACGGAACAAAGCGGGGGACAGAGCGGAGACAGAGTAGGGCCACATCGGGACACCTCGGTGACACAGCTGGACACAGCGGGGTACACAGCGGGACACAGCGGGCACACAGCGGGGACACAGCGGGACACAGCGGGACACAGCGGGGACAGAGCGGGACACAGTCGGACACAGCGGGACTCAGTGGGGGACACAGCGGGACACAGCGGGGGACCCAGCGAGGACACAGCGGGACACAGCGGGGGACACAGCGAGGACACATCGGGGGACACATCAGGGGACACAGCGGGACACAGCGGGGAACACAGCGAGGACACAGCGGGACACAGCGTCAATACAGAGGGGACTCCGCAGAGGACACAGCGGGGGAAACAGCGGGGGACAAAGTGGGACACTACGGGAAACAGTGTGACACATCGGGACACAGCG
>NW_012291895.1:0-2693 GCF_000151885.1 Dipodomys ordii | reverse complement strand
GGCACAGCGGGGGACACAGCGGGACACAGCGGAGGACACAGCGAGGACACAACGGAACACAGAGTGGGACACAGTGAGGACACAGCGGGAAACAGCGGGACACAGCCGGGTCCCAGCAGTGGACACAGCGGGACACAGCGGGGGACACAGCGGGACACAGCGGGGGACACATGGAGGACTCAGCGGGACAAAGCGGGGACACAGCAGCGACTCACCGGGGGACACAGCGGGGGACAAAGCGGGACACCACAGAACACAGTGCGAAACAGCGGGACACAGCGGGGAAACTGCGGGGACACAGGGAGACAAAGCGTGGGACACATAGGGACACAGCGGGGGACACAGTGGGGGACACAGCGGGACACAGCGGGACACAGCAGGGGGACACAGCGAGGACACCACGGAACACAGCGGGACAAAACGGGAAACAGAGGGGAACCTGCGGGGACACAGTGGTACACAGTGGGGGACACAGTGGGATACAGCGGGGGACACAGCGGGACACAGTGGGGGACAAAGCCAGGACACAGCGGGACACAACGGGACACAGCAGGGGGACACAGCAAGGACACCACGGAACACAGCGGGACACAGCGGGAAACAGAGGGGAACCTGCGGGACACAGTGGTACACAGTGGGGGACACAGTGGGAAACAGCGGGGGACACAGCGGGACACAGTGGGGGACAGAGCGTGGGACACAGCGAGACACAGCGGGGACAAAGCTGGACACAGCGGGGTACACAGAGGGACACAGCTGGGACACAGCGGGGATACAGCGTGACACAGCAGGACACAGTGGGAAACAGCAGGGGACACAGCGAGGACACAGCGGCACACAACGGGGGACACAGCAAGGACACAGTGGGACACAGCGGGGGACACAGCAAGACATAGCGGGGGACACAGCGGGGGACACAGAGGGACACAACGGGACTCAGCGGGGGACACAGCAGTACACAGCGGGACACAGCGGGGACACAGCAGGACACAGCGGGGGACACAGCGGGAACAGCGGGGGACACAGCAGGGGACACATCGGTACACAGTGGGGGACACAGCGAGACACAATGGGACACAATGGGGAGACAGAAGTGACATAGCCTGGACACAGGGAGGACACAGCGGGACACAGCGGGACACAGTGGGGACAAAGCTTGAGACACAGCGAGGAACAGAGCGGGAGACAGCGCGGGACACAAAACGGGAGACATCGGGGGACACAGCGGGACACAGCCGGGGACACAGCGGACACAGCGGGACACAGTGGTGGACACAGCGGGAGAGAGCGGGGACACAGCTGGACACAGCGGGGACACAGTGGGACACAGCGGGACAGAGCGGGGTACACAGCGGGACACAGCGGGACACAGCGGGGGACACAGCGGGACAAAGCGGGGACTCAGCGAGAACACAGCGGGGGACACAGAGGGGGCCAAAGTGGGACACAGTGGGGACAGAGCGGGACACAGCGTGACACAGCGGGACACAGCGAGGGACAGAGCGGGACACAGCGAGGACATTTCCGGACAAAGTGCAACACAACGGAGGACAAAGCGGGAGACAGCGGGGGACACAGCGAGGACAGAGCAGGACATAGCGGGGAAACAGATGGGACTCAGCAGGGGACACAGTGGGGGACAAAGCGGGACACCACGGGATATAATGGGACACAGCGGGGACACTGCAGGGACACAGCGGGACAAAGCGGGGGACACAGCAGGACACAGCGGAACACAGCGGGGGACACATCAGAAGACAGAGAGGGGTCATTGCAGGACACAGCGGTGACACAGCTCGACACAGCGGGGTACACAGCGGGACACAGCGGGCACCCAGTGGGGACACAGCGGGACACAGCGGGACACAGGGGGGACAGAGTGGGACAGAGCGGGACACAGCGAGGACACATTGGGACACAGCAGGGACACAGCGGGGGACACAGCGGGACACAACGGGACACAGCGGGCAAGACAGCAGGACACAGCTGGGGATACAATGGGGGACACAGCGGGACACCACGGGACACAGCGGGACACAGCGGGACACAGCGGGGACACTTCGGGAACATAGCAGGACACAGCGGAACACAGCAGGACACAGCGCGGGACACAGCGGGACACAGCAGGAGATACAGCGGGACACAGCGGGGGACACAGCGGGACTCAGCGGGGGACACAGCAGTACACAGCTGGACACAGCGGGACACAGCGGGGGACATAGCGGGACACAGCGGGGTACACAGCTGGGGACACAAAGGGACACAACGGGGGACACAGTGAGGACACAGCGGAACACAGCGAGGGACACAGCGAGGACAAAGCGGGACACAGCGGGACACAGCGGGACACAGCGGGGGACACAGCGGGGGACACAGCGGATCACAGCGGGACACAGCAGGTGACACGGCGAGGACACAGCGGGACACAGCGGGGGACACAGCAGGGACACAGCGGGACTCAGCGGGGGACACAGCAGTACTCAGCGGGACACAGTGGGACACAGCGGGGGACACAGCGAGGATACAGCGGGACCCAGCGGGACACAGCGTCGATTCAGAGGGGACACAGCGGGACACAGCGGGTACACACCTGGGGACACAAAGGGACACATCGGGGACACAGTGAGGACACAGCGGAACACAGCGTGGGACACAGAGAAGACACAGCGGGACACAGCGGGACACAGTGGGGA
>NW_012291894.1:0-5743 GCF_000151885.1 Dipodomys ordii | reverse complement strand
GACACATAGGGACACAGCGGGGGACACAGTGGGGGACACAGCGGGACACAGCGGGACACAGCAGGGGGACACAGCGAGGAAACCACGGAACACAGCGGGACACAGCGGGAAACAGAGGGGATCCTGCGGGGACACAGCGGTACACAGTGGGGGACACAGTGGGAAACAGCGGGGGACACAGCGGGACACAGTGGGGGACAAAGCCAGGACACAGCGGGACACAACGGGACACAGCAGGGGGACACAGCGAGGACACCACGGAACACAGCGGGACACAGCGGGAAACAGAGGGGAACCTGCGGGGACACAGTTGTACACAGTTGGGGACACAGTGGGAAACAGCGGGGGACACAGCGGGACACAGTGGGGGACAGAGCGTGGGACCCAGCGAGACACAGCGGGGACAAAGCTGGACACAGCGGGGTACACAGAGGGACACAGCTGGGACACAGCGGGGAAACAGCGTGACACAGCAGGACACAGCGGGAAACAGCGGGGGACACAGCGAGGACACAGCGGCACACAACGGGGGACACAGCAAGGACACAGTGGGACACAGCGGGGGACACAGGAAGACATAGCGGGAGACACAGCGGGGGACACAGAGGGACACAACGGGACTCAGCGGGGGACACAGCAGTACACAGCGGGAAACAACGGGGACACAGCAGGGACACAGCGGGGGGCACAGGGATGACACAGCGGGACCCAGCGGGACCCAGCGGCGATACAGCAGGGACACAGCGGGACACAGAGGGTAAAAAAGCGAGGACACAGCGGAACACAGCGGGGACACAGCCGTAGACACAGCGGGACACAGTGGCGGACACAGCGGGACACAGCGGGGAACACAGCGAGGACAAAGCGGGACCCTGCGCGACACAGCGTCGATACAGGGGGGACAGAGCGTTACACAGCGAGGTACACAGCTGTGAACACAGCGGGACACAGCGCGACACAGTGGGACACAGCAGGCCCAAAGCTTGAGACACAGCGGGGTACAGAGCGGGAGACAGCGGGGGACACAGCGAGGACACAGCGGGACACAGCGCTGACACTGCGGGGGACACAGCGGTACACAGCGGGGAACACAGCGGGGGACACAGCGGGACACAGCGGGACACAGCGGAGGACACAGGGAGGACACAGCGGGACACAGCGGGGGACACAGCGAGGACACATTGGGACACAGCAGGGACACAGCGGGGACTCAGCGAGGGACACATCGGGATACAGCAGAGAACACAGCGAGGACACAGCGGGACACAGTGAGACACAGCGGGACACAGCGGGGGACACAGCGGGACACAGCGGGGAACACAGGGAGGACATAGCGGGACCCAGAGGGACCCAGCGCCGTTACAGCGGGGACACAGCGGGACACAGCGGGGTGCACAGCTGGGGACACAACGGGACACTCGGGGACACAGCGAGGACACAGCGGGACACAGCGGGACACAGCGGGGACACTGCGGGAACATAGTGGGAAACAGCGGCGACACAGATGGGACTCAGCGGGACACAGCTAGGGACACAGCGGGGACAAAGCGGCAGACACCCGGGGACACAGCGAGGACACAGCGGGACACAGCTGCGACACAGATGGGACTCAGCGGGACAAAGCGGGGGACACAGTGGGACACAGCAGGACACAGCGGGGGACACAGCGGGGGACAGCGGAGACAGAGAGGGGCCAAAGCGAGACACAACGGTGACACAGCTGGACACAACAGAGTACACAATGGGACACAGCGGGCACACAGCGGGGACACAGCGGGACATAGCGGGACAAAGCGGAACACAGCGGGTGTCACAGCGGGACACAGCAGGGGACCCAGCGAGGACACAGCGGGACACAGTGGGAGACACAGCTGGGGACACAGCGGGACACAGCGGGTACACATCGAGGACACAGCGGGACCCAGCAGGAGACAGCGTAGATACAGCAGGTACACAGCGGGGGACAGCGGAGACAGAGAGTAACCACAGCGAGACACAGCGGGGACAAAGCTGGACACAGCGGGGTACACAGAGGGACACAGCTGGGACACAGCGGGGAAACAGCATGACACAGCAGGACACAGCAGGAAACAGCGGGGGACACAGCGAGGACACAGCGGGACACAGTGAGACACAGCGGGACACAGTGGGGGACACAGCGGGACACAGCGGGGAACACAGGGAGGACATAGCGGGACCCAGCGGGATCCAGCGCCGTCACAGCGGGACACAGCGGGGTGCACAGCTGGGGACACAACGGGACACTCGGGGACACAGCGAGGACACAGCGGGACACAGCGGGACACAGCGGGGACACTGTGGGAACATAGTGGGACACAGCGGCGACACAGATGGGACTCAGCGGGACAAAGCGGGGGACACAGCGGGACACAGCTAGGGACACAGCAGGGACACAGCGGGGACAAAGCGGCAGACAGCCATGGACACAGCGAGGACACAGCGGGACACAGCGGGGACACAGATGGGACTCAGCGGGACAAAGCGGGGGACACAGCGGGACACAGCGGGACACAGCGGGGGACACAGCGGGGGACAGCGGAGACAGAGAGGGGCCAAAGCGAGACACAACGGTGACACAGCTGGACACAACAGAGTACACAACGGGACACAGCGGGCACACAGCAGGGACTCAGCGGGACATAGCGGGACAAAGCGGAACACAGCGGGTGTCACAGCGGGACACAGCAGGGGACCCAGCAAGGACACAGCGGACACAGCGGGAGACACAGCTGGGGACACAGCGGGACACAGCGGGGAACACATCGAGGACACAGCGGAACCCAGCAGGAGACAGCGTCGATACAGCAGGGACACAGGGGGACAAAGCGGGACACAGCGGGATGCAGCTGGGGACACAGCGGGGACACAGTGGGACACAGCGGAACACAGCGAGGGACAAACTGGGAGACAGCGGGGGACACAGCAAGGACACAGGGGGACACAGCGGCGACACAGAGGGGACTCACCGGGGGACACAGCGTGGGACAAAGTGGGACACCACGGGACACAGTGTTACACAGCGGGACACAGCGGGGACACTGCGGGACACAGCAGGACAAAGCGGGGGACACAGCGGGACACAGCGGGACCCAGCGGGGGACCCAGCGGGGGACAGCGGAGACAGAGAGTGGCCACAGCGAGACACAGCGGTGACACAACTGGACACAGCGGGATACACAGCGGTACAGAGCGGGCACACAGCGGGGACACAGCGGGACACAGCGGGACACAGCGGGGACACAGTGGGACACAGCGGGAAAAAGCGGGAGACACAGCGGGACACAGCAGGCACACAGCGCGGACACAGCGGGACACAGCGGGACACAGCGGGGACAAAGCGGGACACAGCTGGACACAGCGGGACACAGCGGTGGACACAGCGACACACAGTGGTGGTCCCAGTGACACAGCTGGGTACACAACGGGACACAGCGGGGGACACAGCAAGGACACAGCAGAACACAGCGTGGGCAACAGCGAGGACACAGCGGGACACAGCGAGACACAGAGGGACACAGTGGGGACACAGCAGTAGACACAGCGGGACACAGCGGGGGACACAGCGGGACACAGCGGGGAACACAGCGAGGACACAGCGGGGACACAGCGGGGACACAGCGGGACCCAGCAGGACACAGCGGGGCACACAGCGAGACACAGCTTGGGACACAGCGGGAACACAGCAGGACACAGCGGGGGACACAACGAGGACACAGCGGGACACAGCGGGACACAGCGGGGAACAAAGAGAGGACACAGCGGGACCCAGCGGGACAGAACGTCGATAGAGTGGGGACACAGCAGGACACAGCGGTGAAACAACGGGACTCAGCAGGGGGACACTGCGGGACAGAGAGGGACCCAGCGGGAACACAGCAAGGACACAGCGGGGGACACAGCGGGACACAGCGGGACACAGCGGGGGACACAGCGAGGGACACAGCGGGGGACACAGCAGGACACAGTGGGAAACACAGAGAGAGACACAGCAGGACCCAGCGGGACACAGCATCGATACAGCAGAGACACAGCGGGACACAGCGGGGTACACAGCTGTTGACACAACGGGACACAGTGGGGGACACAGCGGGACACAGCGGGACACAGCGGGGCACAGCAGGGAAAAAACGGGAGACAGAGTGGGGAACAGAGCAGGACACAGCGGGGGACACAAAGAGGACACAGTGGGGACACAGCGAGACTCAGCCGGGGACACAGCGGGGGACAAAGCGGGACACCACGGGACACAGTGGGGCACAGCGGGACACAACGTGGTCACTGCGGGACACAGTGCGGGACAAAGCGGGACACAGCGGGACACAGGGGGGACGCAGCGGGACACAGCGGGACACGCCGGGGGACACAGCGGGACACAGAGGGGGACATAGCGAGGACACAGCAGGACACAGCGTGACACAGCAGGGGACACAGTGAGGACACAGTGGGGGACACAGTGGGGGAAACAGCTGGACACAGCGGGGAACACAGCGAGGACACAGCGGGACACAGCGGGGGGACACAGGGAGGACACAGCGGGACACAGCGGGGGACACAGCGAGGACACAGTGGGACACAGCGGTGACACAGAGGGTACTCAGCGGGGGACACATTGTGGGACAAAGTGAGACACCATGGGACACAGTGTTACACAGCGGGACACAGCGGCGACACTGCGGGACACAGCAGGACAAAGCGGGGGACACAGCGGGCCACAGCGGGCCACAGCGGCGCACACAGCGGGGGACAGTGGAGACAGAGAGTGGCCACAGCGAGACACAGCGGTGACACAGCTGGACACAGCGGGGTACACAGCGGGACACAGCGGGCACACAGCGGGGACACAGCGGGACATAGCGGGACACAGCGGGGGACACAGGGAGGACACAGCGGGACACAGCGGGGGACAGAGCGAGGACACATTGGGACACAGCGGGATTCAGCGGGGGACACAGCAGTACACAGCGGGACAAAGTGGGACACAGCGGGGACACAGCATCGACACAGCGGGGGACACAGCTGGGGACATAGCGGGACACAGCGGGGGACACAGGGATGACAGAGCAGGACCCAGCGGGACCCAGCGTGGATACAGCAGAAACCCAGTTGGACACAGCGGGACACAGCGGGGACACAGTGGGGGCACAGCGGGACACAGCGCGACACAGTGGGACACAGCGGGGACAAAGCGTGAGACACAGCGGGGGACAGAAAGGGAGACAGCAGGGGACTCAGCGAGGAAACAGCGGGTCACAGCGGTGACACAGCGGGGACTCAGCGGGGGACACAGTGGGACACAGCGGGGGACACAGCAGGACACAGCGGGGGACACTGCGGGACACAGCAGGGGACACTGCGGGACACAGCGGGGGACACTGCGGGACACAGCCGGGGACACTGCGGGACACAGTGTGGGACAGAGCGTGGGACACAGCGAGACACAGCGGGGACAAACTGGGACACCACGGGACACAGTGGGACACAGAGGGACACAGCGGGGACAGTGCGGGAACATAGCGGGACACAGCGGGGTACACAGCGGGACACAGCAGGACCCAGCGGGATCCAGCGGGACACAGCGTCGATACAGCCGGGACACAGCATTACACAGCAGGGTACACAGTTGGGGACACAGAGGGTCACAGTGGGGCACACAGCGGGACCCAGCAGGACACAGCGTCGATACAGCGGGCACACAGCGGGACACAGCGGGGTACACAGCTGG
>NW_012291893.1:0-1525 GCF_000151885.1 Dipodomys ordii | reverse complement strand
CACAGCGGGACACAGCGGGACACAGCGGGGAACACAGCAGGGGACAGCGGAGAAAGGGCGGAGACACAGCGAGCCACAGCGGTGACACAGCTGGACACAACCGAGTACACAGTGGGTCACAGCGGGCACACAGCGGGGACACAGCGGGACACAGCAAGGACAGAGCGGGACACAGAGGCGACACAGAGGGGACTAGGCGGGGGACACAGCGGGGGACAAAGAGGGACACCATGGGACACAGTGTGACACAGTGGGACACAGCCGGAACACTGCGGGGACACAGCTGGACAAAGCAGGGGACACAGCGGGACACAGCGAGACACAGCGGGACACAGCGGGGAAACAGCAGTAGACACAGCGGGACAAAGCGAGGGATACAGCGGGACACAACGGGGAACAAAGGGAGGACACAGCGGGACCCAGCGGGACACAGCGTCGATAGAGCGGGAATATAGCGGGACACAGCGGGGGACAGCGGAGACAGAGAGGGAACACAGCGGGACACAGCAGGGAACACAGCAGGGGACAGCGGAGACAGGGTGGAGACACAGCAAGACACAGCGGTGACACAGCTGGACACAACGGAGTACAGAGCAGGTCACAGCGGGCACACAGCGGGGACACAGCGGGACACAGCAAGGACAGAGCGGGACACAGAGGCGACACAGAGGGGACTAGGCGGGGGACACAGCGGGGGACAAAGAGGGACACCATGGGACACAGTGTGACACAGTGGGACACAGCCGGGACACTGCGGGGACACAGCTGGACAAAGCAGGGGACACAGCGGGACACAGCGTGACACAGCGGGGACACAGCGGGACACAGCGGGGGACACAGCGGGACACAGCGGGATACACAGCGTGGGACACAGCTGGACACAGCGGGACACAGCGGGGGACACAGCCCCAAAAAATAGGGATGCCCATTATCCATTTGAATTCCAGGAGGGAAGGGGGAGCCCTGAGACACGGCCAGGTCCCCCACTGGGTCCCATCAGTGGGGTGCTGGGGGGGAGGGCTGGCTGCGGCCGCCCTTACCACACCGATGAGGTCCCCGCGGCCATACTCCCCCACCAGCTCCTTCTTGCCGCTGCCCCGCTGGATGACACTGCGCAGGCGCCCGTTGAGCACGATGTAGGTGCAGTCGGAGCGGTCGCCCTGCCTGGGGTGCAGGGTGGAGGGGGGGTAAGCAGGGCCAGCCTGGTCTTACACCCGTGGGAGCAGAAAGGGGGGAGGGCGGGGGCGGGGCGCTGCACCTGTACAGCGCCCGTCCGGCTTCCACTGCCGTCCAGTCGATGGCGAAGTCCATCTGGCGCACAAATGGCGACATCCTCGCCGCCACCGTGTGCGCCGCGCTCAGCACCACGCTGGGCTGAGCACGCATGATCCTGCAGGCCAAGAAGAGGGTGTGTGTGTGTGTGTGTGCATGGTCTAGGGATCGGCCCAGGACTCTCCAGAAATCAGGGGTAAAACAGGAAGGGCTTCAAATGGCCCTTGAGACAGGTGGGGACGGAGCAAAATTG
>NW_012291892.1:0-5628 GCF_000151885.1 Dipodomys ordii | reverse complement strand
AAGGAGATGCAGAAGCAGAAAGAGAAGCAGAAACAGAAGGAGAAGAAGAAGGAGAAGTTGGAGAATCAGAAGGAGGAGAAGCAGAAGCTGAAAAGAAGGAGAAGAAGGAGAAGGAGAAGCAGAAGGAGAAGGACAAGCAGGAGAAGCAGAAGAAGCAGAAGCGGGAGAAGCAGAAAAAGAAAAAGAAACAGAAGAAAGAGAAGGAGCAGAAGGAGAAGCAGAAGCAGAAGGAGAAGCAGAAAGAGAAGCAGAAGAAGCAGAAGAAGCAGTAGCAGGAGAAGCAGAAGCAGAAGAAACAGAAGAAGCCCAAGAACCAGAAGGAGAACCTGAAGCAGAAGGAGAAGCAGAAGCAGCAGAAGCTGGAAAAGCAGAAGCAGAAGAAACAGAACAAGCAGAAGAAGCAGAAGCAGAACGAGAAGCAGAAGAAGAAGAAGGAGAAAGAGAAGGAGTAGGAGTAGGAGGAGCAGAAGCAGAATAAGAAGCAGAAAGAGAAGCAGAAGGAGAAGCAGAAGGAGAAACAGAAGAAGCAGAAGCAGGAGAAGCAGAAGCAGAATGAGAAGCACAAGAAGGAGAAATTGAAGGAGAAGGAGAAAGAGACGGAGAAGCAGAAGGAGAAGTAGGAGAAGCAGAAGAAGAAGAAACAGAAGAAGGAGAAGAGCAGAAGCAGAAGCAGAAGGAGAAGCAGAAGCAGAAGGAGAAGCAGAAGAAGGAGAAGGAGAAGCAGAAGGAGAAGGACAAGCAGGAGAAGCAGAAGAAGCAGAAGCGGGAGAAGCAGAAGAAGAAGAAGAAGAAACAGAAGAAGGAGAAGGAGCAGAAGGAGAAGCAGAAGCAGAAGGAGAAGCAGAAAGAGAAGCAGAAGAAGCAGAAGAAGCAGTAGCAGGAGAAGCAGAAGAAACAGGAGAAGCCGGAGAATCAGAAGGAGAACCTGAAGCAGAAGGAGAAGCAGAAGCAGCAGAAGCTGGAAAAGCAAAAGCAGAAGAAACCGAACAAGCAGAAGAAGCAGAAGCAGAATGAGAAGCAGAAGAAGAAGGAGAAAGAGAAGGATTAGGAGTAGGAGGAGCAGAAGCAGAATAAGAAGCAGAAAGAGAAGCAGAAGGAGAAGCAGAAGGAGAAACAGAAGAAGCAGAAGCAGGAGAAGCAGAAGCAGAATGAGAAGCACAAGAAGGAGAAATTGAAGGAGAAGGAGAAGGAGACGGAGAAGCAGAAGGAGAAGTAGGAGAAGCAGAAGAAGAAGAAGCAGGAGAAGCAGAAACAGAAGAAACAGAAGGAGAAGAGCAGAAGCAGAAGGAGAAGCAGAAGGAGAAGCAGAAGAAGCAGAAGCTGAAGCAGAAAAAGTAGAAACAGAAAAAGCAGAAGAAGCAGAAGAAGAAGCAGCAGGAGAAGCAGAAGAAGAAGAAGCAGAAGGAGAAAGAGAAGGATTAGGAGTAGGAGAAACAGAAGGATAAGCAGAAGCAGAAAGAGAAGGAGAAGGAGAAGCAGGAGAAGCAGAAGAAGCAGAAGCAGGAGAAGCAGAAGCAGAATGAAAAGCAGAAGAAGGAGAAATTGAAACAGAAGAAGATGCAGAAGGATAAGCAGAAGCAGAAGCAGAAGTAGAAGCAGAAGAAGGAGAAGCAGAAGGAGAAGCATAAAAAGAAACAGAAGGAGAAGCAGGAGAACAGAAGCAGGAGAAGCAGAATCAAAAGAAATAGAAGAAGGATAAAAAGCAGAAGCAGAAATAGAAGCAGAAACAGAAGGAGAAGCAGAAATAGAAGCAGAAGAAGCTGAAGAAGCAGAAGCAGAACCTGAAGCAGAAGGAGAAGCAGGAGAAGCAGAAGAAGCAGAATCTGGAGAAGAAGGAGAACCAGAAGGAGAAGCAGAAGCAGAAAGAGAAGCAAAAGCAGGAGAAGCAGAAAGAGAAGCAGAAGAAACAGAAGAAGCAGAAGCAGTAGCAGAAGAAGCTGAAGATGCAGAAGCAGATAGAGAAGCAGCAGGAATAGCAGAATAACGAGAAGGAGAAACAGAAGGAGAAGAAGAATGAGAAGCAGAAGGAGAAGCAGGAAAACAGAAGAAGCAGAAACAGACGGAGAAGCAGAAGAAGGAGAAGCAGAAGCAGAAGAAGAAGCAGAAGGAAAAGCACAAGCAGAAGGAGATGCAGAAGGAGGAGCAGGAGAAGCAGAAGAAGCAGAAGCAGAAGGAGAAGAAGAAGGAGAAGAAGCAGAATAAGAAGAAGCAGAAGGAGAAGTAGAAAGAGAAGCCGACGAAGAGAAGAAGAACGAGAAGCAGGAGAAGCAGAAGAAGCAGAGCGGGAGAAGCAGAAGAAGAAGAAACAGAAGAAATAAAAGGAGCAGAAGCAGAAGGAGGAGCAGAAGGATAAGCAGAAAGAGAAGCAGGAAAAGCAGAAGAAGCAGAAGCAGGAGAAGCAGAAGCAGAAGAAACAGGAGAAGGACAAGAAGCAGAAGCAGAAGGAGAAGCAGAAACAGAAGGAGAAGCAGAAAGAGAAGGAGGGGAAGCAGAAGAAGCAGAAGCAGGAGAAGCAGAAGCATAAGAATCCGAAGAAGCAGAAGCAGAACCTGAAGCAGAAGGAGAAGCAGGAGAAGCAGAAGAAGCAGAATCTGGAGAAGCAGAATGAGAAGCTGAAGGAGAAGCAGAAGCAGAAAGAGAATCAAAAGGAGAAGGAGAAGCGGAAGAAACAGAAGAAGCAGAAGCAGTAGCAGTTGCAGCAGAATCAGACGGAGAAGCAGGAAAAGCAGAAGAAGCAGAAGCAAAAGGAGAAGCAAAAGAAGGAGAAGGAGAAGCAGTGGCAGAAGAAGAAGCATAAGGACAAGCACAAGCAGAAGGAGATGCAGAAGGAGAAGCAGGAGAAGCAGAAGAAGCAGAAGATGAAGGAGAAGCAGAAGTAGGAGACGGAGAAGGAGGAGAAGCAGAAACCGAAGGAGAAGCAGAAGCGGAATGAGAAGCAGAAAGAGAAGCAGGAGAAGCACAAGAAGCAGAAGCAGGAGAAGCCGAAAGAGAAGAAGCAGAAGAAGCAGAATCAGAAGCAGAAGTAGAAGCAGAAGCAGAAGGAGAAGCAGCAGAAGCAGTAGAACCAGAAATTCAGCCACGAGAAACAGAAGAAGCAGAAGCAGAAGCAGAAGGATAAGCAAAAAGAGAAGCAGTAGGAGAAGTAGAAGAAGCAGCAGAAGGAGAAGCAGCAGAAGAAGCAGAAAAACAAGCAGGAGAAGCAGAAGCAGAAAGAGAAGTAGAAGCAGAAGAAACAGAAGCAGAAGAAGAAGCAGGAGAAGCACAAGAAGCAGAAGCAGGAGAAGCAGAAGCAGAAGATAAAGAAGAAGCATAAGAAGCAGAAGCAGAGGGAGAAACAAAAGAAGGAGAAAGAGCAGAAGAAGGTGAAGCAGAAGGAGATGCAGAAGCAGAAAGAGAAGCAGATACAGAAGGAGAAGAAGAAGGAGAAGTTGGAGAATCAGAAGAAGCAGAAGCAGAAAGAGAAGGAGAAGAAGGAGAAGGAGAAGCAGAAGGAGAAGGACAAGCAGGAGAAGCAGAAGAAGCATAAGCGGGAGGAGCAGAAGAAGAAGAAGTAGATACTGAAGATAGAGAAGGAGCAGAAGGAGAAGCAGAAGCAGAAGGAGAAGCAAAAGAGAAGCAGAAGAAGTTGAAGAAGCAGTAGCAGGAGAAGCAGAAGCAGAAGAAACAGAAGAAGCCCAAGAAGCAGAAGGAGAACTTGAAGCAGAAGGAGAAGCAGAAGCAGCAGAAGCTTGAAAAGTAGAAGCAGAAGAAACAGAACAAGCAGAAGAAGCAGAAGAAGAACGAGAAGCAGAAGAAGAACAAGGAGAAAGAGAAGGATTAGGAGTAGGAGAAACAGAAGGATAAGCAGAAGCAGAAAGAGAAGGAGAATGAGAAGGAGAAGCAGGAGAAGCAGGAGAAGCAGAAGCAGAATGAAAAGCAGAAGAAGGAGAAATTGAAACAGAAGAAGATGCAGAAGGAGAAGCAGAAGCAGTAGTAGAAGCAGAAGAAGGAGAAGCAGAAGGAGAAGCATAAAGAGAAACAGAAGGAGAAGCAGGAGAAGCAGAAGCAGGAGAAGCAGAATCAGAAGAAATAGAAGAAGGAGAAGAAGCAGAAGCAGAAAGAGAAGCAGAAACAGAAGGAGAAGCAAAAATAGAAGCAGAAGAAGCCGAAGAAGCAAAAGCAGAACCTAAAGCAGAAGGAGAAGCAGGAGGAGCAGAAGAAGCAGAATCTGGAGAAGAAGAAGGAGAACCAGAAGGAGAAGCAGAAGCAGAAAGAGAAGCAAAAGCAGAAGGAGAAGCAGAAGGAGAAGCAGAAGAAACAGAAGAAGCAGAATCAGTAGCAGAAGAAGCTGAAGACGCAGAACCAAAAAGAGAAGCAGAAGGAATAGCAGAAGAACGAGAAGGAGAAACAGAAGGAGAAGCAGAAGGAGACGCAGGAAAAGCAGAAGAAACAGAAGCAGACCGAGAAGAAGGAGAAGGAGAAGCCGAAGCAGAAGAAGAAGCAGAAGGAAAAGCACAAGCAGAAGGAGATGCAGAAGGAGAAGCAGGAGATGCAGAAGAAGCAGAAGCAGAAGGAGAAGAAGAAGGAGAAGAATCAGAATCAGAAGAAGCAGAAGCAGAAAGAGTAAGAGAAGCCGACGAAGAGAAGCAGAACGAGAAGCAGGAGAAGCAGAGAAGCACAAGCGGGAGAAGCAGAAGAAGAAGAAAGAGAAGAAGGAGAAGGAGCAGAAGCAGAAGGAGAAGCAGAAAGAGAAGCAGGAAAAGCAGAAGAAGCAGAAGCAGGAGAAGCAGAAGGAGAAGAAACAGGAGAAGGACAAGAAGCAGAAGCAGAAGCATAAGGAGAAGCAGAAACAGAAGGAGAAGCAGAAAGAGAAAGAGAGGAAGCAGAAGAAGCAGAAGCAGGAGAAGCAGAAGCATAAGGAGAAGCATAAGGAGAAGCATAAGTAGAAGCAGAAAGAGAAGCAGGAGAAGCACAAGAAGCAGAAGCAGGAGAAGCCGAAAGAGAAGAAGCAGAAGAAGCAGAATCAGAATCAGAAGTAGAAGCAGAAGCAGAGGGAGAAACAGAAGAAGGAGAAAGAGCAGCAGACGGTGAAGAAGAAGGAGATGCAGAAGCAGAAAGCGAAGCAGAAACAGAAGGAGAAGAAGAAGGAGAAGTTGGAGAATCAGAAGAATCAGAAGCAGAAGCAGAAAGAGAAGGAGAAGAAGGAGAAGGAGAAGCAGAAGGAGAAGGACAAGCAGGAGAAGCAGAAGAAGCAGGAGCGGGAGAAGCAGAAGAAGAAGAAACAGAAGAAAGAGAAGGAGCAGAAGGAGAAGCAGAAGGAGAAGCAGAAGGAGAAGCAGAAAGAGAAGCAGAAGAAGCAGTAGCATAGCAGGAGAAGCAGAAGCAGAACAAACAGAAGAAGCCCAATTATCAGAAGGAGAACTTGAAGCAGAAGGACAAGCAGAAGCAGCAGAAGCTGGAAAAGCAGAAGCAGAAGAAACAAAACAAAGAGAAGAAGCAGAAGCAGAAGGAGGAGCAGAAGAAGAAGAAGTAGAAAGAGAAGGATTAGGAGTAGGAGGAGCAGAAGGAGAATCAGAAGCAGAAAGAGAAGCAGAAGGAGAAGCAGAAGGAGAAACAGAAGAAGCAGAAGTAGGAGAAGCAGAAGCAGAA
>NW_012291891.1:0-2574 GCF_000151885.1 Dipodomys ordii | reverse complement strand
GCAGAAGGAGAAGCAGGAGAAGCAGAAGAAGCAGAAGCAGAAGGAGAAGTAGAAGTAGGAGAAGGAGAAGGAAGAGCCGCAGAAGCAGTAGCAGAAGCAGAAGGAGAAGCAGCAGCAGCATGAGAAGCAGAAAGAGAAGCAGTAGAAGCAGAAGCAGCAGGAACAGAGGAAGCGGCAGAAGCAGCAGAAGAAGAAGAAGAAGAAGAAGAAGAAGAAGAAGAAGAAGAAGAAGAAGAAGAAGAAGAAGAAGAAGAAGAAGAAGAAGAAGAAGAAGAAGAAGAAGAAGAGGAAGAAGAAGAAGAAGGAGAAGGAGAAGCATAAGGAGAAGAAGTAGAAGCAGAAGAAGCAGAAGCAGGAGAAGCAGAAGAAGCAGAAGCAGGAGAAGCAGAAGCAGTAGAAAAAGAATAAGCATAAGAAGAAGAATCAGTGGGAGAAGCAGAAGAAGGAGAAGGAACAGCAGAAAGAGAAGTAGAAGGAGAATCAGAAGGAGAATCAGAAGAAGGAGTAGCAGAAGCAGAAGAAGCAGCAGAAGGAGAAGCAGAAGCAGAAAAAGATGCAGAACGAGAAGCAGGAGAAGCAGAAGAAGCAGAAGCAGAAGGAGAAGCAGAAGTAGGAGAAGGAGAAGGAGAAGGAGAAGGAAGTGCAGCAGAAGCAATAGGAGAAGCAGAAGGAGAAGCAGAAGCAGAATGAGAAGCAGAAAGAGAAACAGTAGAAGCAGAAGAAGCTGGAAAAGCAGAAGCAGAAGAAAGAGAAGAAGAAGAAGAAGACGAAAAAGAAGAAGAAGAGGAAGAAGAAAAGAAGCAGCAGCATAAGGAGAAGCATAAGGAGAAGCATAAGAAGAAGCGGTAGAAGCAGAAGCAGGAGAAGCAGAAGCAGAAGAAAAAGAATAAGCAAAAGAAGCAGAAGCAGTAGGAGAAGCAGAAGGAGAAGGAGAAGGAGGAGCAGAAGGAGAAGCAGAAGCAGAAAGAGAAGCAGAAACAGAAGGATAAGCAGGAGAAGCAGAAGAAGCAGAAGTAGAAGCAGAAAGAGGAGAAGAAGGAGAAGCAGAAGTAGAATCAGAAGAAACAGTAGAAGAAGAAGCAGAAGAAACAGAAGCAAAAGAAACAGAAGAAGGAGAAGAGCAGAAGCAGAAGCAGAAGGAGAAGCAGAAGCGAAGGAGAAGCAGAAAGAGAAGCAGGAGAAGCAGAAGAAGCAGGAGAAGCAGAAGCAGAAGAAACAGGAGAAGCCGAAGAAGCAGAAGCAGAATCAGAAGCAGTAGGAGAAGTAGAAGCAGAAGGAGAAGCAGAAGAAGGAGAAGGAGAAGCAGAAAGAGAAGCAGAACGAGAAGCAGGAGAAGGAGAAGCAGGAGAAGCAGAAGCAGAAGAAACAGAAGAAGGAGAAGAAGCAGAAACAGAAGGAGAAGCAGAAACAGAAGGAGAAGCAGAAAGAGAAGGAGGGGAAGCAGAAGAAGCAGAAGAAGGAAAAGCAGAAGCATAAGAATCCGAAGAAGCAGAAGCAGAACCTGAAGCAGGAGGAGAAGCAGGAGAAGCAGAAGAAGCAGAATCTGGAGAAGCAGAATGAGAAGCAGAAGCAGAAAGAGAAGCAGAAGCATAAGAATCCGAAGAAGCAGAAGCAGAACCTGAAGCAGAAGGAGAAGCAGGAGAAGCAGAAGAAGCAGAATCTGGAGAAGCAGAATGAGAAGGTGAAGGAGAAGCAGAAGCGGAAAGAGAATCAAAAGCAGAAGGAGAAGCAGAAGAAACACAAGAAGCAGAAGCAGTAGCAGTTGCAGCAGAAGCAGAAGGAGAAGCAGAAGGAAAAGCAGAAGAATGAGAAGGAGAAGCAAAAACAGAAGCAGAAGCAGAAGGAGAAGTAGAAGAAGCAGAAGGAGAAGCAGAAGAAGATGCAGAAGGAAAAGCAGAAGCAGAAGAAGATGCAGAAGGAGAAGCAGGAGAAGCAGAAGAAGCAGAAGCAGAAGGAGAAGTAGAAGTAGGAGAAGGAGAAGGAAGAGACGCAGAAGCAATAGGAGAAGCAGAAGGAGAAGCAGAAGCAGAATGAGAAGCAAAGAGAGAATCAGTAGAAGCAGAAGAAGCAGGAAAAGAAGAAGCGGAAGAAAGGGAAGAAGAAGAAGAAGAAGAAGAAGAAGAAGAAGAAGAAGAAGAAGAAGAAGAAGAAGAAGAAGAAGAAGAAGAAGAAGAAGAAGAAGAAGAAGAAGGAGGAGGAGGAGGAGGAGGAGAAGGAGGAGGAGAAGCAGTAGAAGCAGAAGAAGCAGAAGCAGGAGAAGCAGAAGCAGGAGAAGCAGAAGCAGAAGAAAAAGAATAAGCATAAGAAGCAGAATCAGAGGGAGAAGCAGAAGAAGGAGAAGCAGAAGCAGAAGAAGCAGCAGAAGGCAGAAGCAGAAGCAGAAGAAGATGCAGAAGGAGAAGCAGGAGAAGCAGAAGAAGGAGAAGGAGAAGGCGAAAGAGAAGGATTAGGAGTAGGAAAAGCAAAAGGATAAGCAGAAGCAGAAAGAGACGCAGAAGGAGAAGCAGCACGAGAAGTAGGAGAAGCAGGAGAAGCAGAAGCAGGAGAAGCAGAAGTAACAGAAGACGCAGAAGC
>NW_012291890.1:0-5864 GCF_000151885.1 Dipodomys ordii | reverse complement strand
CAGAAGGAGAAGCAGGAAAAGCAGAAGAAGCAGAAGCAAATAGGAGAAGCAAAAGAAGGAGAAGGAGAAGCAGAGGCAGAAGACGAAGCATAAGCACAAGCACAAGCAGAAGGAGATGCAGAAGGAGAAGCAGGAGAAGCAGAAGAAGCAGAAGCTGAAGGAGAAGCAGAAGTAGCGGAAGGAGAAGGAGGAGAAGTAGAAGCAGAAGGACAAGCAGAAGCGGAATGAGAAGCAGAAAGAGAAGCAGGAGAAGCACAAGATGCAGAAGCAGGAGAAGCCGAAAGAGAAGAAGCAGAAGAAGCAGAAACAGAAGCAGAAGTAGAAGCAGAAGCAGAAGGAGAAGCAGCAGAAGAAGTAGAACCAGAAATTCAGGCAAGAGAAACAGAAGAAGCAGAAGCAGAAGGAGAAGCAAAAAGAGAAGCAGAAGGAGAAGTAGAAGAAGCAGCAGAAGAAGCAGAAAAACAAGCAGGAGAAGCAGAAGCAGAAAGAGAAGTAGAAGCAGAAGAAGCAGAAGCAGAAGAAGAAGCAGTAGAAGCATAAGAAGCAGAAGCAGGAGAATCAGAAGCAAAAGAAAAAAAGAAGCATAAGAAGCAGAAGCCGAAGCACAGGGAGAAAAAGAAGAAGGAGAAGGAGCAGCAGAAGTTGAAGCAGAAGGAGATGCAGATGCAGAAAGAGAAGCAGAAACAGAAGGAGAAGGAGAAGTTGGAGAATCAGAAGAAGCAGAAGCAGAAGCAGAAAGAGAAGCAGAAAAAGGAAAAGGAGAAGCAGAAGCAGAAGGACAAGCAAGAGAAGCAGAAGAAGCAGAAGCGGGAGAAGCAGCAGAAGAAGAAGAAACAGAAGAAGGAGAAGGAGCAGAAGGAGAAGCAGAAGCAGAAGGAGAAGCAGAAAGAGAAGCACAAGAAGCAGTAGCAGGAGGAGCAGAAGCAGAAGAAACAGAAGAAGCCGAAGAAGCAGAAGGAAAACCTGAAGCAGAAGGAGAAGCAGAAGCAGGAGAAGCTTGAAAAGCAGAAGTAGAAGAAACAGAACAAGCAGAAGAAGCAGAAGAAGAAGGAGGAGAAAGAGAAGGATTAGGAGTAGGAGGAGCAGAAGCAGAATAAGAAGCAGAAAGAGAAGCAGAATGAGAAACACAAGAAGCAGAAGCAGGAGAAGCAGAAGCAGAAGCAGAATGAGAAGCACAAGAAGGAGAAATTGAAGGAGAAGGAGAATGGGACGGAGAAGCAGAAGGAAAAGTAGGAGAAGCAGAAGAAGAAGAATCAGGAGAAACAGAAGCAGAAGAAGGAGAAGAGCAGAAGCAGAAGGAGAAACAGAAGCGGAAGGAGAAGAAGAAGAAGCAGAAGAAGAAGCAGAAGAAGAAGAAACAGAAAAAGCAGAAGAAGCAGAAGAAGAAGCAGCAGGAGAAGCAGAAGAAGCAGAAGGAGAAGGAGAAAGAGAAGGATTAGGAGTAGGAGAAACAGAAGGATACGCAGAAGCAGAAAGAGAAGCAGGAGAAGCAGAAGACGCAGGAGAAGCAGAAGCAGAAGAAACAGGAGAAGCCGAAGAAGCAGAAGCAGAATCTGAAGCAGAAGGAGAAACAGAAGAAGCACAATCTGAAGCAGAAGAAACAGAAATAGTAGAATAAGCAGAAGCAGAAGCAGCAGGAGAAGCAGAAGAAAGAGGAGAAGGCGAAAGAGAAGGATTAGGAGTAGGAGAAGCAAAAGGATAAGCAGAAGCAGAAAGAGACGCAGAAGGAGAAGCAGCAAGACAAGTAGGAGAAGCAGGAGAAGCAGAAGCAGAAGAATCAGAAGAAACAGAAGACGCAGAAGCAGAATGAGAAGCAGAAGGAGAAATTGAAGCAGAAGCAGAAGCAAAAGGAGAGCAGAAGCAGAAGGAGAAGCAGAAGAAGGAGAAGGAGAAGGAGAAGCAGAAAGAGAAGCAGAACGAGAAGCAGGAGACGCAGAAGCAGGAGAAGCAGAAGCAGAAGAAACAGAAGAAGGAGAAGAAGCAGAAGCAGAAGGAGAAGGAGAAACAGAAGGAAAAGCAGAAAGAGAAGCAGGAGAAGCAGAAGAAGCAGCAGCAGGAGAAGCAGAAGCAGAAGAAGCCAAAGAAGCAGAAGCAGGACCTGAAGCAGAAGGAGAAGCAGGAGAAGCAGAAGAAGCAGAATCTGGAGAAGCAGAAGGAGACGCAGAAGCAGAAAGAGAAGCAAAAGCAGAAGGAGAAGCAGAAGGAGAAGCAGAAGAACCCGAGGCAGTAGCAGAAGAAGCAGAAGATTCAGAAGCAGAAGGAGAAGCGGAAGGAAAAGCAGTAGAACTAGAAGGAGAAGGAGAAGGAGAAACAGAAGGAGAAGCAGAAAGAGAAGCAGAAGAAGGAGCAGGAGAAGGATAAGCAGCAGGAGAAGCAGAAACAGCAGCAGAAGGAGAAGCAAGAGAAGCAGAAGAAGCAGAAGCGGGAGAAGCAGAAGAAGAAGAAACACGAGAAGGACAAGAAGCAGGAGCAGAAGGAAAAGCAGAAACAGAAGGAGAAGCAGAAAGAGAAGGAGGGGAAGCAGAAGAAGCAGAAGCAGGAGAAGCAGAAGCATAAGAATCCGAAGAAGCAGAAGCAGAACCTGAAGCAGAAGGAGAAGCAGGAGAAGCAGAAGAAGCAGAATCTGGAGAAGCAGAATGAGAAGGTGAAGGAGAAGCAGAAGCGGAAAGAGAATCAAAAGCAGAAGGAGAAGCAGAAGAAACAGAAGAAGCAGAAGCAGTAGCAGTTGCAGCAGAAGCAGAAGGAGAAGCAGAAGGAAAAGCAGAAGAATAAGAAGGGGAAGGAAGAACAGAAGCTGAAGCAGAAGGAGAAGCAGAAGAAGCAGAAGGAGAAGCAGAAGAAGATGCAGAAGGAAAAGCAGAAGCAGAAGAAGATGCAGAAGGAGAAGCAGGAGAAGCAGAAGAAGCAGAAGCAGAAGGAGAAGTAGAAGTAGGAGAAGGAGAAGGAAGAGCCGCAGAAGCAATAGGAGAAGCAGAATGAGAAGCAGAAGGAGAATGAGAAGCAAAAAGAGAAGCAGTAGACGCAGAAGAAGCAGGAAAAGAAGAAGCGGAAGAAAGGGAAGAAGAAGAAGAAGAAGAAGAAGAAGAAGAAGAAGAAGAAGAAGAAGAAGAAGAAGAAGAAGGAGAAAGAGAAGGAGAAGCATAAGGAGAAGAAGTAGAAGCAGAAGAAGCAGAAGCAGGAGAAGCAGAAGCAGTAGAAAAAGAATAAGCATAAGAAGAAGAATCAGAGGGAGAAGCAGAAGAAGGAGAAGGAACAGCAGAAAGAGAAGTAGAAGGAGAATCAGAAGGAGAATCAGAAGAAGGAGTAGCAGAAGCAGAAGAAGCAGCAGAAGGAGAAGCAGAAGCAGAAAAAGATGCAGAACGAGAAGCAGGAGAAGCAGAAGAAGCAGAAGCAGAAGGAGAAGCAGAAGTAGGAGAAGGAGAAGGAGAAGGAAGTGCAGCAGAAGCAATAGGAGAAGCAGAAGGAGAAGCAGAAGCAGAATGAGAAGCAGAAAGAGAAACAGTAGAAGCAGAAGAAGCTGGAAAAGCAGAAGCAGAAGAAAGAGAAGAAGAAGAAGAAGACGAAAAAGAAGAAGAAGAGGAAGAAGAAAAGAAGCAACAGCATAAGGAGAAGCATAAGGAGAAGCATAAGAAGAAGCGGTAGAAGCAGAAGCAGGAGAAGCAGAAGCAGAAGAAAAAGAATAAGCAAAAGAAGCAGAAGCAGTAGGAGAAGCAGAAGGAGAAGGAGAAGGAGGAGCAGAAGGAGAAGCAGAAGCAGAAAGAGAAGCAGAAAGAGAAGGATAAGCAGGAGAAGCAGAAGAAGCAGAAGTAGAAGCAGAAAGAGGAGAAGAAGGAGAAGCAGAAGTAGAATCAGAAGAAACAGTAGAAGAAGAAGCAGAAGAAACAGAAGCAAAAGAAACAGAAGAAGGAGAAGAGCAGAAGCAGAAGCAGAAGGAGAAGCAGAAGCGAAGGAGAAGCAGAAAGAGAAGCAGGAGAAGCAGAAGAAGCAGGAGAAGCAGAAGCAGAAGAAGGAGAAGAAGCAGAAGCAGAAAGAGAAGTAGAAACCGAAGGAGAAGCAGAAATAGAAGCAGAAGAAGCCGAAGAAGCAGAAGCAGAACCTGAAGCACAAGGAGAAGCAGGAGAAGCAGAAGAAGCAGAATATGGAGAAGAAGAAGGAGAACCAGAAGGAGAAGCAGAAGCAGAAAGAGAAGCAAAAGCAGAAGGAGAAGCAGAAGGAGAAACAGAAGAAACAGAAGAAGCAGAAGAAGTAGCAGAAAAAGCTGAAGATGCAGAAGCAGAAAGAGAAGCAGAAGGAATAGCAGAAGAACGAGAAGAAGGAGGAGAAGCAGAAGGAGAAGCAAAAGGAGAAGCAGAAAGAGAAGCAGGTAAAGCAGAAGAAGAAGCAGCAGAAGGAGAATCAGAAGGAGAAGCAGAAGAAGGAGAAGGAGAAGGAGAAGCAGAAGCAGAAGAAGATGCAGAAGTAGAAACAGGAGAAGCAGAAGAAGCAGAAGCAGAAGGAAAAGCAGGAAAAGCAGAAGAAGCAGAAGCAAAAGGAGAAGCAAAAGAAGGAGAAGGAGAAGCAGAGGCAGAAGACGAAGCATAAGCACAAGCACAAGCAGAAGGAGATGCAGAAGGAGAAGCAGGAGAAGCAGAAGAAACAGAAGCTGAAGGAGAAGCAGAAGTAGCGGAAGGAGAAGGAGGAGAAGTAGAAGCAGAAGGACAAGCAGAAGCGGAATGAGAAGCAGAAAGAGAAGCAGGAGAAGCACAAGATGCAGAAGCAGGAGAAGCCGAAAGAGAAGAAGCAGAAGAAGCAGAAACAGAAGCAGAAGTAGAAGCAGAAGCAGAAGGAGAAGCAGCAGAAGAAGTAGAACCAGAAATTCAGGCAAGAGAAACAGAAGAAGCAGAAGCAGAAGGAGAAGCAAAAAGAGAAGCAGAAGGAGAAGTAGAAGAAGCAGCAGAAGGAGAAGCAGCAGAAGAAGCAGAAAAACAAGCAGGAGAAGCAGAAGCAGAAAGAGAAGTAGAAGCAGAAGAAGCAGAAGCAGAAGAAGAAGCAGTAGAAGCATAAGAAGCAGAAGCAGGAGAATCAGAAGCAAAAGAAAAAAAGAAGCATAAGAAGCAGAAGCCGAAGCACAGGGAGAAAAAGAAGAAGGAGAAGGAGCAGCAGAAGTTGAAGCAGAAGGAGATGCAGATGCAGAAAGAGAAGCAGAAACAGAAGGAGAAGGAGAAGTTGGAGAATCAGAAGAAGCAGAAGCAGAAGCAGAAAGAGAAGCAGAAAAAGGAAAAGGAGAAGCAGAAGCAGAAGGACAAGCAAGAGAAGCAGAAGAAGCAGAAGCGGGAGAAGCAGCAGAAGAAGAAGAAACAGAAGAAGGAGAAGGAGCAGAAGGAGAAGCAGAAGCAGAAGGAGAAGCAGAAAGAGAAGCAGAAGAAGCAGTAGCAGGAGGAGCAGAAGCAGAAGAAACAGAAGAAGCCGAAGAAGCAGAAGGAAAACCTGAAGCAGAAGGAGAAGCAGAAGCAGGAGAAGCTTGAAAAGCAGAAGTAGAAGAAACAGAACAAGCAGAAGAAGCAGAAGAAGAAGGAGGAGAAAGAGAAGGATTAGGAGTAGGAGGAGCAGAAGCAGAATAAGAAGCAGAAAGAGAAGCAGAATGAGAAACACAAGAAGCAGAAGCAGGAGAAGCAGAAGCAGAAGCAGAATGAGAAGCACAAGAAGGAGAAATTGAAGGAGAAGGAGAATGGGACCGAGAAGCAGAAGGAAAAGTAGGAGAAGCAGAAGAAGAAGAATCAGGAGAAACAGAAGCAGAAGAAGGAGAAGAGGAGAAGCAGAAGGAGAAACAGAAGCGGAAGGAGAAGAAGAAGAAGCAGAAGCTGAAGCAGAAGAAGAAGAAACAT
>NW_012291889.1:0-1137 GCF_000151885.1 Dipodomys ordii | reverse complement strand
TCGTCTCCTTCCCATCTGCTCATATGCAAATGGAAGGATGGAAAAATGGAGTGACTTGTAACTAGTGAAGACTGCAACAAGGCCAGGGTAGACAGGCAAAACTGTTACCCGTCCCCCCCCCCCCCATGACAGGGAGCATCTGCATATGTGGCCACAGTAGGGAAAGCCTTGGGGTAAGAGTGGGGTGTTAAGTCAGGCCTTGGGGTACAGTGTGAGGTAAAAGGGGGGGAAAAGTGTGAAGAATGCATTCTAGACAGCAGGATGACAGGAGTAGAGATCCAGAGGTGGAAATGGGAAGGGGGAGAGAAGGAGAAGATAGGCGGTAACAGAGAGCTTCCCAGAGTGTCTGGGCCTGGGGCTGCCTGTGTTAGAAGCAGCAGGAGTCTTACATGTTCTGGAGCCTGCTGAGGCACTGAAGCTTAATTTTAGCCTGTATGGCAAGTTACAAGGGGTATAACTGACCTGACCTTCAGAAACTGCATGTGGTCAGATCCCATTGGTGGGGGGTGGGGGGTGGGTTGGTGGGGGGTGGAGATGGCGGGGGTGGTACACTTGAACAACCTTTGTAAATTCAGTTAAAGACACAAATACACATGAAAGACATAACCAACCAGCAATCTGTATGGAGTATGAATATGATGCGTTCCATTTCTTCCTTCCTGATAAATTCTCACTCTGAGGATTTTTAGGCTCACCTGCTGCCGCCGAGGGTAGCTTGGCGTAGGTCAGGATTCTGAACACATTTTAATACATTATCAAGGGATATAAATCACCTATATCTGCTGCCGATATTATCTTTCATCTATGAGGCTCTTTGTCTGAACTTGATACTCCAGTCCAGAACCAAACTGATAGCTAGGAAATATGTAACGGAAGAGTCAAGATGAAGAACCCATTGCTCTACTGTCGAGTAAACAATCCTCAATTTTTTCACTCATCTCCTCTTCATACGTCTAATTCCTACGATATTAAGTCAAGTCATTTGTGAAATCCATTTTTCTTTCTATTAATACTGAGCAAAAGAAAATTGGATCAAATAATTTCGCTTATAAGTTAATCTTGCCCAAATTGGACTTATCCGGAGCCCAAGAAGACGCATCGCTCCGAGCCATTTAGAGTTTGCCATGGAGCCAGCCT
>NW_012291888.1:0-2808 GCF_000151885.1 Dipodomys ordii | reverse complement strand
GAAGGAGAAGCAAAAGTGAAAGCAGAAGAACGAGAAGGAGAACAGAAGGAGAAGCAGAAGGAGAAGCAGAAGAAGCAGAAGGAGAAGCAGAAGGAGAAACAGAAGCAGAAGAAGCAGCAGAAGGAGAAGCAGAAGCAGAAGAAGATGCAGAAGGAGAAGCAGGAGAAGCAGAAGAAGCAGAAGCAGAAGTAGGAGAAGTAGGAGAAGGAGAAGGAAGAGCCGCAGAAGCAATAGGAGAAGCAGAAGAAGAATCAGAAGCAGAAAGAGAAGCAGAAAGAGAAGCAGTAGAAGAAGAAGAAGCAGGAAAAGCAGAAGCAGCAGAAAGAGAAGAAGAAGAAGAAGAAGAAGAAGAAGAAGAAGAAGAAGAAGAAGAAGAAGAAGAAGAAGAAGAAGAAGAAGAAGAAGAAGAAGAAGAAGAAGAAGAAGAAGAAGAAGGAGGAGGAGGAGGAGGAGGAGAAGGAGAAGGAGAAGCAGTAGAAGCAGAAGAAGCAGAAGCAGGAGAAGCAGAAGCAGAAGAAAAATAATAAGCATAAGAAGCAGAATCAGAGGGAAAAGCAGAAGAAGGAGAAGCAGAAGCAGAAGAAGCAGCAGAAGCAGAAGCAGAAGAAGATGGAGAAGGAGAAGCAGGAGAATCAGAAGAAGGAGAAGGAGAAGGCGAAAGAGAAGGATTAGGAGTAGGAGACGCAAAAGGATAAGCAGAAGCAGAAAGAGACGCAGAAGGAGAAGCAGCACGAGAAGTAGGAGAAGCAGGAGGAGCAGAAGCAGGAGAAGCAGAAGAAACAGAAGACGCAGAAGCAGAATGAGAAGCAGAAGGAGAAATTGAAGCAGAAGCAGAAGGAGAAGCAGAAGCAGAAGAAGGAGAAGGAGAAGCAGAAAGAGAAGCAGAAAGAGAAGCACAACGAGAAGCAGGAGAAGCAGAAGCAGGAGAAGCAGAAGCAGAAGAAACATAGGAAGGAGAAGAAGCAGAAGCAGAAGGAGAAGCAGAAACAGAAGGAAAAGCAGAAAGAGAAGCAGGAGAAGCAGAAGAAGCAGCAGCAGGAGAAGCAGGAGAAGCAGAAGAAGCAGAATCTGGAGAAGCAGAAGCAGAAAGAGAAGCAAAAGCAGAAGGAGAAGCAGAAGGGGAAGCAGAAGAGAACAGAAGAAGCAGAGGCAGTAGCAGAAGAAGCAGAAGATGCAGAAGCAGAAGGAGAAGCAGAAGGAAAAGCAGAAGAACGAGAAGGAGAAGGAGTAGGAGAAACAGAAGGAGAAGCAGAAAGAGAACCAGAAGAAGGAGCAGGAGAAGGAAAAGCAGCAGGAGAAGCAGAAAGAGCAGCAGAAGGAGAAGCAGGAGATGCAGAATCTTGAGAAGCAGAAGCAGAAGAAACACAAGAAGGACAAGAAGCAGAAGCAGAAGGAGAAGCAGAAACAGAAGGAGAAGCAGGAAGAGAAGGAGGGAAAGCAGAAGAAGCAGGAGAAGCAGAAGCATAAGAATGTGAAGAAGCAGAAGGAGAACCTGAAGCAGAAGGAGAAGCAGGAGAAGCAGAAGAAGCCGAATCTGGAGAAGCAGAAGGAGAAGCAAAAGGAGAAGCAGAAGCAGAAAGAGAATCAAAAGCAGAAGGAGAAGCAGAAGAAACAGAAGAAGTAGAAGCAGTAGCAGTTGTAGCAGAAGCAGAACGAGAAGCAGAAGGAAAAGCAGAAGAACAAGAAGGAGATGGGAAACAGAAGGACAAGCAGTAGGAGAATAAGAAGTAGAAGCAGAAGAAGGAGAAGCAGAAGCAGAAGAAGATGCATAAGGAGAAGCAGAAGAAGCAGAAGCAGAAGGAGAAGCAGGAAAAACAGAAGAAGCAGAAGCAAAAGGAGAAGCAAAAGAAGGAGAAGGAGAAGCAGAAGCATAAAGACAAGCACAAGCAGAAGGAGAAGCAGAAGTAGGAGAAGGAGAAGGAGGAGAAGCAGAAGCAGAAGGAGAAGCAGAAGCGGAATGAGAAGCAGAAAGAGAAGCAGGAGAAGCACAAGAAGCAGAAGCAGGAGAAGCCGAAAGAGAAGAAGCAGAAGAAGCAGAATCAGAAGCAGAAGTAGAAGCAGAAGCAGAAGGAGAAGCAGCAGAAGAAGTAGAACCAGAAATTCAGGCAGGAGAAACAGAAGAAGCAGAAGCAGAAGCAGAAGGAGAAGCAAAAAGAGAAGCAGTAGGAGAAGTAGAAGAAGCAGCAGAAGGAGAAGCAGCAGAAGAAGCAGAAAAACAAGCAGGAGAAGCAGAAGCAGAAAGAGAAGTAGAAGCAGAAGAAACAGAAGCAGAAGAAGAAGCAGTAGAAGCACAAGAAGCAGAAGCAGGAGAAGCAGAAGCAGAAGAAAAAGAAGAAGCATAAGAAGCAGAAGCAGAGGGAGAAACAAAAGAAGGAGAAAGAGCAGAAGAAGGTGAAGCAGAAGGAGATGAAGAAGCAAAAAGAGAAGCAGAAACAGAAGGAGAAGAAGAAGGAGAAGTTGGAGAATCAGAAGAAGCAGAAGCAGAAGCAGAACGAGAAGGAGAAGAAGGAGAAGGAGAAGCAGAAGGAGAAAGACAAGCAGGAGAAGCAGAAGAAGCAGAAGCGGGAGGAGCAGAAGAAGAAGAAGAAGAAGAAGAAGAAGAAGAAGAAGAAGAAGAAGAAGAAGAAGAAGAAGAAGAAGAAGAAGAAGAAGAAGAAGATGATGATGATGATGATGATGATGATGATGATGATGATGAAACAGAAGAAAGAGAAGGAGCAGAAGGAGAAGCAGAAGCAGAATGGAGAAGCAAAAGAGAAGCAGATGAAGCGGAGAGCAGTAGCAGGAGAAGCAGAAGCAGAAGAACGG
>NW_012291887.1:0-5637 GCF_000151885.1 Dipodomys ordii | reverse complement strand
AGTAGGAGAAACAGACGGATAAGCAGAAGCAGAAAGAGAAGGAGAAGGAGAAGCAGGAGAAGCAGAAGAAGCAGAAGCAGGAGAAGCAAAAGCAGAATGAAAAGCAGAAGAAGGAGAAATGAAAACAGAAGAAGATGCAGATGGAGAAGCAGAAGCAGAAGCAGAAGGAGAAGCAGAAGAAGGAGAAGGAGAAGGAGTAGCAGAAGGATAAGAATATAGAGAAAGAGAAGGAGAAGCAGGAGAAGCAGGAGAAGCATAAGCAGAAGAAATAGAAAAGGAGAAGAAGCAGAAAGAGAAGCAGAAACAGAAGGAGAAGCAGAAATAGAAGCAGAAGAAGCCGAAGAAGCAGAAGCAGAACCTGAAGCGGAAGGAGAAGAAGAAGAAGCAGAATGTGGAGAAGAAGAAGGAGAACCAGAAGGAGAAGCAGAAGCAGAAAGAGAAGCAAAAGCAGAAGGAGAAGCAGAAGAAACAGAAGAAGCAGAAGCAGTAGCAGAAGAAGCTGAAGATGCAGAAGCAGAAAGAGAAGCAGAAGGAATAGTAGAAGAACGAGAAGGAGAAGGAGACACAGAAGGAGAAGAAGAAGGAGAAGCAGAAGGAGAATCAGGAAAGGCAAAAGAAGCAGAATCAGACGGAGAAGCAGGAAAAGCAGAAGAAGCAGAAGCAAAAGGAGAAGCAAAAGAAGGAGAAGGAGAAGCAGAGGCAGAAGAAGAAGCATAAGGACAAGCACAAGCAGAAGGAGATGCAGAAGGAGAAGCAGGAGAAGCAGAAGAAGGAGAAGATGAAGGAGAAGCAGAAGTAGGAGAAGGAGAAGGAGGAGAAGCAGAAGCAGAAGGAGAAGCAGAAGCGGAATGAGAAGCAGAAAGAGAAGCAGGAGAAGCACAAGAAGCAGAAGCAGGAGAAGCCGAAAGAGAAGAAGCAGAAGAAGCAGAATCAGAAGCAGAAGTAGAAGCAGAAGCAGAAGGAGAAGCAGCAGAAGAAGTAGAACCAGAAATTCAGGCAGGAGAAACAGAAGAAGCAGAAGCAGAAGCAGAAGGAGAAGCAAAAAGAGAAGCAGTAGGAGAAGTAGAAGAAGCAGCAGAAGGAGAAGCAGCAGAAGAAGCAGAAAAACAAGCAGGAGAAGCAGAAGCAGAAAGAGAAGTAGAAGCAGAAGAAACAGAAGCAGAAGAAGAAGCAGTAGAAGCACAAGAAGCAGAAGCAGGAGAAGCAGAAGCAGAAGAAAAAGAAGAAGCATAAGAAGCAGAAGCAGAGGGAGAAACAAAAGAAGGAGAAAGAGCAGAAGAAGGTGAAGCAGAAGGAGATGAAGAAGCAAAAAGAGAAGCAGAAACAGAAAGGAGAAGAGAATGGAGAAGTTGGAGAATCAGAAGAAGCAGAAGCAGAAGCAGAAAGAGAAGGAGAAGAAGGAGAAGTTGAAGCAGAAGGAGAAAGACAAGCAGGAGAAGCAGAAGAAGCAGAAGCGGGAGGAGCAGAAGAAGAAGAAGAAGAAGAAGAAGAAGAAGAAGAAGAAGAAGAAGAAGAAGAAGAAGAAGAAGAAGAAGAAGAAGAAGAAGAAGAAGAAGAAGAAGAAGAAGAAGAAGAAGAAGAAGAAACAGAAGAAAGAGAAGGAGCAGAAGGAGAAGCAGAAGCAGAAGGAGAAGCAAAAGAGAAGCAGAAGAAGCGGAAGAAGCAGTAGCAGGAGAAGCAGAAGCAGAAGAAGAAGCAGAAGGAGAACCTGAAGCAGAAGGAGAAGCAGAAGCAGCAGAAGCTGGAAATGTAGAAGCAGAAGAAACAGAACAAGCAGAAGAAGCAGAAGAAACAGAACAAGCAGAAGAAGCAGAAGAAGAACGAGAAGCAGAAGAAGAACAAGGAGAAAGAGAAGGATTAGGAGAAGGAGAAACAGAAGGATAAGCAGAAGCAGAAAGAGAAGGAGAATGAGAAGGAGAAGCAGAAGAAGCAGAAGAAGCAGAAGCAGGAGAAGCAGAAGCAGAATGAAAAGCAGAAGAAGGAGAAATTGAAACAGAAGATGCAGAAGAAGAAGCAGAAGCAGTAGTAGAAGCAGAAGAAGGAGAAGCAGAAGGAGAAGCATAAAGAGAAACAGAAGGAGAAGCAGGAGAAGCAGAAGCAGGAGAAGCAGAATCAGAAGAAATAGAAGAAGGAGAAGAAGCAGAAGCAGAAAGAGAAGCAGAAACAGAAGGAGAAGCAAAAATAGAAGCAGAAGAAGCCGAAGAAGAAAAAGCAGAACCTAAAGCAGAAGGAGAAGCAGGAGAAGCAGAATAAGCAGAATCTGGAGAAGAAGAAGGAGAACCAGAAGGAGAAGCAGAAGCAGAAAGAGAAGCAAAAGCAGAAGGAGAAGCAGAAGGAGAAGCAGAAGAAACAGAAGAAGCAGAATCAGTAGCAGAAGAAGCTGAAGATGCAGAACCAGAAAGAGAAGCAGAAGGAATAGCACAAGAACGAGAAGGAGAAACAGAAGGAGAAGCAGAAGGAGACGCAGGGAAAGCAGAAGAAACAGAAGCAGACGGAGAAGAAGGAGAAGGAGAAGCCGAAGCAGAAGAAGCAGCAGAAGGAAAAGCACAAGCAGAAGGAGATGCAGAAGGAGAAGCAGGAGATGCAGAAGAAGCAGAAGCAGAAGGAGAAGAAGAAGGAGAAGAATCAGAAGCAGAAGAAGCAGAAGGAGAAGAAGAAAGAGAAGCCAACGAAGAGAAGCAGGATGAGAAGTAGGAGAAGCAGAAGAAGCAGAGCGTGAGAAGCAGAAGCAAAAGAAACAGAAGAAATAGAAGGAGCAGAAGCAGAAGGAGAAGCAGAAGCAGAAGGAGAAGCAGAAAGAGAAGCAGGAGAAGCAGAAGAAGCAGGAGAAGCAGAAGCAGAAGAAACAGGAGAAGCCGAAGAAGCAGAAGCAGAATCTGAAGCAGAAGGAGAAACAGAAAAAGCACAATCTGAAGCAGAAGCAGAAGAAACGGAAATAGTAGAATAAGCAGAAGCAGAAGCAGCAGGAGAAGCAGAAGAAGAAGATGGAGAAGGCCAAAGAGGAAGATTAGGAGTAGGAGAAGCAAAAGGATAAGCAGAAGCAGAAAGAGACGCAGAAGGAGAAGCAGCAAGAGAAGCAGGAGAAGCAGAAGAAACAGAAGGCGCAGAAGCAGAATGAGAAGCAGAAGGAGAAATTGAAGCAGAAGCAGAAGGAGAAAGAGAAGCAGAAGGAGAAGCAGAAGAAGGAGAAGGAGAAGCAGAAAGAGAAGCCGAACGAGAAGCAGGAGAAGCAGAAGCAGGAGAAGCAGAAACAGAAGAAACAGAAGAAGGAGAAGAAACAGAAGGAGAAGCAGAAACAGAAGGAAAAGCAGAAAGAGAAGCAGGAGAAGCAGAAGAAGCAGCAGCAGGAGAAGCAGAAGCAGAAGAAGCAGAAGCAGAACCTGAAGCAGAAGGAGAAGCAGGAGAAGCAGAATCTGGAGAAGCAGAAGGAGAAGCAGAAGCAGAAAGAGAAGCAAAAGCAGAAGGAGAAGCAGAACTAGAAGCAGAAGAAACAGAAGAAGCAGAGGCAGTAGCAGAAGAAGCAGAAGATGCAGATGCAGAAGGAGAAGCAGAAAGCAAAGCAGAAGAACGAGAAGGTGAAGGAGAAGGAGAAACAGAAGGAGAAGCAGAAAGAGAAGCAGAAGAAGGAGCAGGAGAAGGAAAAGCAGCAGGAGAAGCAGAATGAGCAGCAGAAGGAGGAGCAGGAGATGCAGAAACAGGAGAAGCCTAAGCAGAACAAACAGGAGAAGGACAAGAAGCAGAAGCAGAAGGAGAAGCAGATACAGAAGGAGAAGCAGAAAGAGAAGGAGGGGAAGCAGAAGAAGCTGAAGCAGGAGAAGCAGAAGCATAAGAATCCGAAGAAGCAGAAGGAGAACCTGAAGCAGAAGGAGAAGCAGGAGAAGCAGAAGAAGCAGAATCTGGAGAAGCAGAAGGAGAAGCAGAAGGAGAAGCAGAAGCAGAAAGAGAAACAAAAGCAGAAGGAGAAGCAGAAGAAACAGAAGAAGTAGAAGCAGTAGCAGTTGTAGCAGAAGCAGAACGAGAAGCAGAAGGAAAAGCAGAAGAACAAGGAGAAGGGAAACAGAAGGAGAAGCAGTAGGAGAATAAGAAGGAGAAGCAGAAGAAGGAGAAGGAGAAGCAGAAGCAGAAGAAGATGCAGAAGGAGAAGCAGAAGAAGCAGAAGCAGAAGGAGAAGCAGGAAAAGCAGAAGAAGCAGAAGCAAAAGGAGAAGCAAAAGAAGGAGAAGGAGAAGCAGAGGCAGAAGAAGAAGCATAAGGACAAGCAAAAGCAGTAGGAGATGCAGAAGGAGAAGCAGGAGAAGCAGAAGAAGCAGAAGATGAAGGAGAAGCAGAAGTAGGAGAAGGAGAAGGAGGAGAAGCAGAAGCAGAAGGAGAAGCAGAAGCGGAATGAGAAGCAGAAAGAGAAGCAGGAGAAGCACAAGAAGCAGAAGCAGGAGAAGCCGAAAGAGAAGAAGCAGAAGAAGCAGAATCAGAAGCAGAAGTAGAAGCAGAAGCAGAAGGAGAAGCAGCAGAAGAAGTAGAACCAGAAATTCAGGCAGGAGAAACAGAAGAAGCAGAAGCAGAAGCAGAAGGAGAAGCAAAAAGAGAAGCAGTAGGAGAAGTAGAAGAAGCAGCAGAAGGAGAAGCAGCAGAAGAAGCAGAAAAACAAGCAGGAGAAGCAGAAGCAGAAAGAGAAGTAGAAGCAGAAGAAACAGAAGCAGAAGAAGAAGCAGTAGAAGCACAAGAAGCAGAAGCAGGAGAAGCAGAAGCAGAAGATAAAGAAGAAGCATAAGAAGCAGAAGCAGAGGAAGAAACAAAAGAAGGAGAAAGAGCAGAAGAAGGTGAAGCAGAAGGAGATGCAGAAGCAGAAAGAGAAGCAGAAACAGAAGGAGAAGAAGAAGGAGAAGTAGGAAAATCAGAAGAAGCAGAAGCAGAAGCAGAAAGAGAAGGAGAAGAAGGAGAAGGAGAAGCAGAAGGAGAAGGACAAGGAGAAGAAGCAGAAGAAGCAGAAGCGGGAGGAGGAGAAGAAGAAGAAGAAGAAGAAGAAACAGAAGAAAGAGAAGGAGCAGGAGAAGGAGCAGAAGGAGAAGCAGAAGCAGAAGGAGAAGCAAAAGAGAAGCAGAAGAAGCAGTAGCAGGAGAAGCAGAAGCAGAAGAAACAGAAGAAGTCCAAGAAGCAGAAGGAGAACCTGAAGCAGAAGGAGAAGCAGAAGCTGGAAAAGTAGAAGCAGAAGAAACAGAACAAGCAGAAGAAGCAGAAGAAGAACGAGAAGCAGAAGAAGAACAAGGAGAAAGAGAAGGATTAGGAGTAGGAGAAACAGAAGGATAAGCAGAAGCAGAAAGAGAAGGAGAATGAGAAGGAGAAGCAGAAGAAGCAGAAGCAGGAGAAGCAGAAGCAGAATGAAAAGCAGAAGAAGGAGAAATTGAAACAGAAGATGCAGAAGAAGAAGCAGAAGCAGTAGTAGAAGCAGAAGAAGGAGAAGCAGAAGGAGAAGCATAAAGAGAAACAGAAGGAGAAGCAGGAGAAGCAGAAGCAGGAGAAGCAGAATCAGAAGAAATAGAAGAAGGAGAAGAAGCAGAAGCAGAAAGAGAAGCAGAAACAGAAGGAGAAGCAAAAATAGTAGCAGAAGAAGCCGAAGAAGCAAAAGCAGAACCTAAAGTGA
>NW_012291886.1:0-3336 GCF_000151885.1 Dipodomys ordii | reverse complement strand
TGTGTCCTCACTGTGTCCCGCTGTGTCCTCGCTGTGTCCACCGTGTGTCCCACTGTGTGCCCCGCTGTGTCCCCCGTGAGTCCCGCTGTGTACCCCGCTGTGTCCCGCTGTGTCACGCTTTGTCCCGCTCTTTCCCCACTGTGTTCCGCTGTGTCCCGGCTGTGTCCCGGCTGTGTGTCCGCTGTGTAATCTGCTGTGTCTCGCTTTGTACCCGTTGTGTCTTGCTGTGTCCCCCGCTCTGTCCCCCGCTGTGTCCCGCCTTGTCCCCCTCTGTGTCCCGCTGTGTCCTGCTGTGTCCCTCGCTGTGTCCCGCTGTATCCACGCAGTGTCCCCGCTGTATCCCACTGTGTCCCGCTGTGTTCCGTGTTGTCCCGTTTGTGCCCCTTAGTGTCCCCCACTGTGTCCCCACTGTGTCCCCGCTGTGTCCCGCTGTGTCCTCGCTGTGTCCCCTGCTGTGTCCTGCTCTGTTCCCCGCTGTGTCGCCCACTTTGTCCCCACTGTGCCCCTCTGTGTCCCGCTGTGTACCGCTGTGTCCCGCTGTGTCCTGCTGTGTCCCCCGCTGAGTCCCGCTGTGTACCCGCTGTGTCCCAATGTATCCTCGCTGTGTCCCCCGCTGTGTCCCGCTGTGTCCCGCTGTGTCCCTCTGTGGCCCCTGCTGTATCCCCTGCTCTGTCCCACTGTGTCCCTGCTGTGTCCCTACTGTGTCCCCGCTGTGTCCCGCTGGATTCCGCTGTGTCCCCCGCTGTGTCCCGCTTTGTCCCCCCTGTGTCCCCCGCTGTGTTCCGCTCTGTCCCCTGCTGTGTCTCCGCTGTTTCCCGCTGTGTCCCGCTGTGTCCTGCTGTGATCCTGCTGAGTCCCGCTGTGTCCCCCGCTCTGTCCCCTGCTGTGTTCCGCTGTGTCCACCTCTGTGTCCCGCTGTGTCCTGCTGTGTCCCCCGCTGTGTCCCGCTGTATTCCCCTGTATTCCATGGTGTCCCGTTTGTCACCCGCTGTGTCCCCTGCTGAGTCCCCGCTTTGTCCCCGCTGTGACCCCCTGTGTCTCGCTGTGTCCCGCTATGGCCCCCACTGTGTCCCGTTGTGTCCCCAGCTATGTACCCCGCTGTGTCCCCGCTGTATCGACGCTGTGTCCCGCTGGGTCCCGCTGTGTACTGCTGTGTCCCATGCTGAGTCCCGCTGTGTCCCCACTATGTCCCAATGTGTCCTCACTGTGTCCCCCGCTGTGTCCCGCTCTGTCAACCCTGTGTCCCCCGCTGTGTCCCGCTCTGTCCCTCTGTTTCCCCTGCTGTGTGCCCTGCTCTGTCCCACTGTGTCCCCCGCTGTGTCCCTGCTGTGTCCCCGCTCTGTCCCACTGTGTCCCGCTGTGTCTCCCGCTGATTCCCGCTGTGTCCCAGATGTGTCCCGCTGAGTCCTCGCTGTGTCCACTGCTGTGTCCCTCTTTGTTCCCCCTGTGTCGCCCGCTGTGTCCCGCTGTGTCCCCTGCTGTGTCCCCGAGGTGTCCCGCTGTGTCCCGCTGTGTCCCGCTGTGACCGTGTTGAGTCCCGCTGTGTCCCCGCTGTGTCCCGCTTTGTCATCGCTGTGTCCCCTGCTGTGTCCTGCATTTTCCCCCCGTGTCCCCCACTGTGTCCCGCTTGTCCCCTTCTGTGTCCCGCTGTGTCCCCTGCTGTGTCCCAACTGTGTCCTGCTGTGTTCCGCTGTGTCCTCGCTGTGTCTCCCGTAGTGTCCCGCAGTGTCCCCCCTGTGTCCCCCGCTGTGTCCCGCTGTGTCCCTCTGTGTCCCCTCCTGTGTACCCTGCTCTGTCCCACTGTGTCCCCCGCTGTGTCCCGCTGTGTCCCGCTGTGTAATGCTGTGTCCTGCTGTGTCCCCCACTGAGTCCAGCTGTGTCCCCTCTGTATCCCAATTTGTCCTCGCTGTGTCCCCCGCTGTGTCCCGCTGGGTCCCTCTGTGTCCCCTGCTGTGTACCCTGCTCTGTCCCACTGTGTCCCCCGCTGTGTCCCACTGTGTCCCGCTGTGTACTGCTGTGTCCCCCGCTGAGTCCCGCTGTGTCCCCGCTGTGTCCCAATGTGTCCTCGCTGTGTCCCCCGCTGTGTCCCACTGTGTCCCCTCTGTGTCCCCCGATGTGTCTACTGCTGTGTCCACCGCTCTGTCCCCACTGTGTCCCACTGTGCCCCGCTGTGTCCCCACTGTGTGCCCGCTGTGTCCCGCTGTGTACCCTGCTGTGTCCAGCTGTGTCACCCCTGTGTCACGCTGTGTCCCCTCTCTGTTCCCCGCTGTCCCCTGCTGTGTCCCCCACTATGTCCCGTTGTGTCCCGCTGTGTCCCCTGCTTTGTCCCGCTGTGTCCCCGCAGTGTCCCCGCTGTGTACCCTGCTGTGTCACACTGTGTCCCGTGGTGTTCCGCTTTGTCCCCTGCTGTGTCCCCCGCTGAGTCCCACTTTGTCCCCGTTGTGTCCTGGTGTGTCCCCTGCTCTGTCCCCTGCTGTGTCCTGCTGTGCCCCCGCTGTTGCCCGCTGTATGCCCGCATTGTCCCCGCTGTGTCTGCTGTGTCCCGCTGTGTTCCATGGTGTCCCGTTTGTCCCCCACTGTGTCCCCGCTGAGTCCCCGCTGTGTCTCCGCTGTGTCCCGCTGTGTCCTCGCTGTGTCCCCCGCTGTGTCCTGCTCTGTTCCCCGCTGTGTCTCCCGCTTTGTCCCCGCTGTGACCCGCTGTGTCCCCGCAGTGTCCCCGCTGTGTCCTGCTGTGTCACACTATGTCCCGTGGTGTTCCGCTTTGTCCCCTGCTGTGTCCCCCGCTGAGTCCCACTTTGTCCCCGTTGTGTCCTGGTGTGTCCCCCGCTCTGTCCCCTGCTGTGTCCTGCTGTGCCCCCGCTCTTGCCCGCTGTATGCCCGCATTGTCCCCGCTGTGTCTGCTGTGTCCTGCTGTGTTCCGTGGTGTCCCGTTTGTCCCCCACTGTGTCCCCGCTGAGTCCCCGCTGTGTCCCCGCTGTGTCCCGCTGTGTCCTCGCTGTGTCCCCCGCTGTGTCCTGCTCTGTTCCCCGCTGTGTCTCCCGCTTTGTCCCCGCTGTGACCCGCTGTGTCCCCCCAGTGTTCCCCGCTGAGTTCCGCTGTGTCCCCCGCTGTGTCCCCCACTGTGTCCTGCTGTGTCGTCGTTGTGTCCCCCGCTGTGTCCCGCTGTGTCCCCGCTGTGACCCGCTGTGTCCTCGCTGTGTCCCCCGCTGTCTCCCGCGTTGTCCCACGCTGTGTTTTGCTGTGTCCTCGCTGTGTCCCACACTGTGTATCACTGTGTCACCACTGTGTCCCCTGCTGTATGCCGCTGTGTTCCGCTGTGTCCCCCGCTGTGTTCCC
>NW_012291885.1:0-5115 GCF_000151885.1 Dipodomys ordii | reverse complement strand
TCACCATTATGTCCACATATGTGTACCATGCTGTGTAACGCTGTATCCCCGCTGTATCGACGCTGTGTCCCGCTGTGTCCTCGCTGTGTTCCCCGCTGTGTCCCGCTGTGTCCCGCTCTGTCCCTGCTGTGTGCCGCTGTGCCCTGCTGTGTCCTCCCTGTGTCCCCCGCTGTCTCCCGCTCTGTCCCCCGCTGTATCTCACAATTTGTCTTCACTTTGTCCCACTGTGTCCCGCTGTGTCCCGCTGTGCCCCCACTGTTTCCCCTTGTGTCCACAGATGTGTACCACACTGTGTAACGCTGTATCCCCGCTGTATCGACGCTGTGTCCCGCTGGGTCCCGCTGTGTCCCCCGGTGTGTCCCCTGCTGTTTTCCTGTCTGTGTCCCCCGCTATGTCCTGCTGTGTCCTCGCTGGGCCCCCCGCTGTTTCCCACTGGGTACCCCGCTGTGTCCCGCTGTGTCCCCTGCTGTGTACCCTGCTTTGTCCCGCTGTGTTCCCCGCTGTGTCCCGCTGTGTCCCCCGCTGTGTCCCGCTGTGTCCTCGCTGTATCGCGCTCTGTCTCCCCCTTGTCCCCGCTGTGTCCCGCGCTGTCCCGTGGTGTCCCGCTTTGTCCCCCGCTTTGTCCGCCGCTGAGTCCCCGCTGTGTCCCCGCTGTGTCCCGCTCTGTCCTCCCTGTGTCCCCCGCTGTGTCCCGCTGTGTCCCCTGCTGTGTCCCGCTGTGTCTACTGCTGTGTTCCTGCTGTGTCCAGCTGTGTCCCGCTGTATCCCCCTGTGTCCTCACTGTGTCCCACGCTGTGTTCCGCTGAGTACTTGCTGTGTCCCCCGCTGTGTCCTCGCTGTGTCCCCCGCTGTCTCCCGCTCTGTCCCCCGCTGTGTCTCACGCTTTATCCCGTCTGTGTCCCACTCTGTCCCGCTGTGTCCCGCTGTGTCCACCACTGTGTCCCTTTGTGTCCCCAGCTGTGTAACCCGCTGTGTAACGCTGTGAATCCCGCTGTATCGAGGCTGTGTCCCGCTGGGTCCCGCTGTGTCCTTGCTCTGTTATTCGTGGTGTCCCCCTCTGTCCCCCGCTGTGTCCCCCGCTCTGTCCTACTGTGTCCCCCGCTGTGTCTTGTTGTGTCCTACTGTGTCCCGTGGTGTCCCGCTTTTTTCCCACTATGTCCCCTGCTGAGTCCCCTCTGTGTCCCCGATGTGCCCAGCTGTGTCCTCGCTGTGTCCTCTGCTGTCTCCCGCTTTGTCCTACGCTGTGTCCTACTGTGTCCCAATGTGTCCCTGCAGTGTCCCGCACTGTGTCCCGCTGTGTCCCGCTATGTCCCCCGCTGTGTCATGCTGGGTCCCGCTGTGTCCCCGCTGTGTCTCCGCTGTGTCCCGCTGTGTCCCCATCTGTGTCCCCGCTGTGTCCCGCTGTGTCCCCCGCTGTGTCCCGCTGTGTCCCGCTGTGTCCCCCGCTGTGTCCCGCTGTGACCTCCGCTGTGTCCTGCTGTGTCCACTGCTGTGACCCTGTTGTGCCTTGCTGTGTCCCGCTGTGTCCCCCACTGTCCCCCGCTGTGTCCTTGCTGTGTCCCTCTGTGTCCTGCTGTGTCCCAAAGTGTCCCCAGCTGTGTCCCGCTGTGTCACCGCTGAGTCCCGCTGTGTCCTCGCTGTGTCCCCCGCTGTGTCCTTCTTTGTCCCTGCTGTGTACCCCGCTGTGTCCCGCTGTGTCCCCCACTGTGTCCCGCTGTGTCCCCTGCTGTTTCCCCACTGTGTCACACTGTGTTTCGCTGTGTCCCGCTGTGTCCTCGCTCTGTCTCCCTCAGTGTCCAGCTGTGTCACGCTCTGTCCCTTCTGTGTCCCTCTGTGTCCAGCTCTGTCCCCGCTGTGAGTCCGCTGTGTCCCGCTGTGTACCCTTCTGTGTCCAGCTGTGTCCCCTCTGTGTCCTGCTGTGTCCCTTCTCTGTCCCCCGCTGTCCACCGCTGTGTCCCCTGGCTGTGTCCCGCAGTGTCCCTGCTGTGTCCCGCTGTGTCCTACTGTGTCCCGTGGTGTCCCGCTTTTTTCCCTCTATGTCCCATGCTGAGTCCCCTCTGTGTCCCCGCTGTGTCCAGCTGTGTACTCGCTGTGTCGTCTGCTGTCTCCTGCTGTGTCCCACGCTGTGTCCTACTGTGTCCCAATGTGTCCCTGCAGTGTCCCCCGCTGTGTCCCGCTGTGTCCCGCTGTGTCCCCCGCTGTGACCTGCTGTGTCACGCTGTGTCCCCGCTGTGTCCCTGCTGTGTCCCGCTTTGTCCCCCGCTGTGTCCCGCTGTGTCCCGCTGTGTCCCCGCAGGTTCACCGCTGTTTCACGCTGTGTCCTGCTGTGTTCCGTGCTGTCATGCTTTGTCCCCCGCTGTGTCCCGCTGTGTCCCGCTGTGTCTCGCTGTGTCCCGCTGTGTCCTCGCTTTCTCCCATGCTGTGTTAAGCTGTGTCCTCCCTGTGTCCCCCGCTGTGTCCCGCTGTATCCCCCGCTGTGCCCCGCAGTGTCCCGCTGTGTCCCGCTGGGTCCCCCGCTGTGTCCCGCTGTGTCCCCCGCTGTGCCCCGCAGTGTCCCGCTGTGTCCCGCTCTGTCCCCCACTGTGTCCCCCGCTGAGTCCTCTATGTGTCGTCGCTGTGTCCCGCTGTGTCCTCGCTGTGTCCCCTGCTATCTCCCGCTTTGTCCCACGCTGTGTCCCGCTGTGTCCTCGCTGTGTCCCCCGCTGTGTCCCGCTATGTTCCCGCAGTGTCCCCGCTGTGTCCTGCTGTGTCCCACTGTGTCCCGTGGTGTCCCAGGTTGTCCTTCGCTGTGTCCCCAGGTGAATCCCCGCTGTGTCCCGCTGTGTCCCCCACTGGGTCCTGCTGTGTCCCCGCAGGGTCAAAGCTGTTTCCCGCTGTGACCCGCTGTGTTCCGTAGTGTCCCGCTTTGTCCCCCGCTGTGTCCCCCGCTGAGTCCCGGCTGTGTTCCCCGCTTTGTACCGCTGTGTCCCCGCAGTGTCCCCGCTGTGTCCCGCTGTGTCACACTGTCCCGTGGTGTCCTGCTTTGTCCCCCGCTGTGTCCCCCACTGAGTCCCTCTGTGTCACAACAGTGTCCCGCTGTGTCCTCGCTGTGTCCCCCGCTGTCTCCCGCTTTGTCCCCCGCTGTATCCCGCACCCCACTGTACCGCTGTGTCCTCGCTGTGTCCCCCACTGTGTCCAGCTGTGTCCTCCGTGTATCCCAAGCTGTGTCCCGCTGTGTCCCTCTGTGTCCCCTCTGTGTCCCGCTATGTTCCCGCAGTGTGCTCGCTGTGTCCCGCTGTGTCCCGCTTTTCCTCGCTGTGTCCCCCGCTGTGTCCCTTTGTGTCCCCAGCTGTGTACCCCGCTGTGTCCTGCTGGGTCCCCAGTGTATCGACGCTGTGTCCTGCTGGGTCCCGCTGTGTCCTCGCTGTGTTCCCCGTTGTGTCCCGCTGTGTCCCCCGCTGTGTCCCCGCTGTGTCCCTGCTGTGTCCCTGCTGTGTCGCCGCTGTGTCCCGCTGTGTCCTGCTGTGTCCTCGCTGTGTCCCACGCTGTGTTCCGCTGTGTCCCCTGCTGTGTCCCGCTGTGTCCCGCTGTGTCCCCGCTGTGTCCTTCTGTGTCCCCCGCTGTGTCCCGCTGTGTCCCGCTGTGTCCCTGCTGTGACCCTCTCTGTCCCCGCTGTATTGACGCTGTGTCCCGGTGTGTCCCGCTGTGTCCGCGCTGTGTTTCCGGCTGTGTCCCGCTGTGTACCCCTCTGTGTCCCCTGCTGTGTCCAGCTGTGTCCCCTCTCTGTCCCCTGCTGTCCCCCGCTGTGTCCCCCGCTGTGTCTCACTGTGTCGCCTGCTTTGTCCCGCTGTGCCCCTGCAGTGTCCCCGCTGTGTCCCACTGTGTCACACTGTGTCCTGTGTTGTCCCGCTTGTTCCCCGCTGTGACCTCGCAGTGTTTCCCGCAGTTTCCCCGCTGTGTCACTCTGTGTACCCCGCTGTGTCCAGCTTTGTCCCCGCTGTGTCCCGCTGTGTCCCACTGTGTCCCCGCTGTGTGCCTGCTGTGTCCCGCTGTGTCTCCCGCTTTGTCCCGCTGTGTCCCCGATGTGTCCCGCTGTGTTCCGCTGTGTCCTCGCTGTTTCCCCAGCTGTGTACCCCACTCTGTCCCGCTGTGTCCCCCGCTGTGTCTCTGCTGTGTCCCCGCTGTGTCCCGCTTTGTCCTGCTGTGTACTGCTGTGTCCCCCTCTGTGTCCCGCTGTGTCCTGCTGTGTCACGCTGTTTCCCCGCTGCGTCCCCGCTGTGTCCCTAAGTGTACCCCGCTGTGTCCCTAAGTGTACCCCGCTGTGTCCAGCTTTGTCCCTGCTGTGTCTCGCTGTGTCCCACGCTCTGTCCCCCTCTGTTTCCCGCTCTGTCCCCCTCTGTGTCCCGCTGTGTGCCCAGCTGTGTCCCACTGTGTCCCCGCAGGGTCACTGCTGTTTCCCGCTGTGTCCCGCTGTGTTCCGTGGTGTACCACTTTGTCTCCCGCTGTGTCCCCCGCTGAGTCCCCGCTGTGTCCTGCTGTGTCCTCGCTGTGTCCTCCGCTGTCTCCCACTCTGTCCCCCGCTGTGTCTCACGCTTTGTCCCCGCTGTGTCCCACTGTGTCCCGCTGTGTCCCGCTGTGCCCCCACTGTATCTCGTTGTGTCCACAGCTGTGTACCCCGCTGTGTAACGCTGTGTGCCCGCTGTATCTACGCTGTGTCCCGCTGTGTCCCGCTGGGTCCTCGCTGTGTCCCCCGCTGTGTCCCGCTGTGTCCCCTGCTGTGTCCCGCTGTGTCCCCCGCTGAGTCCCCGCTGTGTAACCGCTGTGTCCCGCTGTTTCCTCGCTGTGTCCCCTGCTGTCTCCCTCTCTGTCCCCTGCTGTGTCTCACGCTTTGTCCCCGCTGTGTCCCACTGTGTCCCGCTGTGTCCGGTTGTGCCCCCACTGTGTCCCGTTGTGTAAACAGATGTGTACTACGCTGTGTAATGCTGTGTCCCCGCTGTATCGACGCTGTGTCCCGCTGTGTCCTCGCTGTGTTCCCCGCTGTCTCCCGCTCTGTCCCTCGCTGTGTCTCACGCTTTGTCCCGACTGTGTCCCACTGTGTCCCGCTGTGTCCGGCTGTGCCCCCACTGTGTCCCGTGA
>NW_012291884.1:0-1384 GCF_000151885.1 Dipodomys ordii | reverse complement strand
CCATCATCTACTGAGGAGCATCTGGGTTGGTTCCATATCTTAGCTATGGTAAATAATGCTGCAATAAATATAGTTGTGCGGGTAGCTTTAGTATGGCTTGTTTGTGATGGTTTGGGTAAATGGCCAAAAGTGGGATTGTTGGGTCATATGTGGAATCTTCTGGGAAAACCTCGGTACTGCTTACCAGAGTGGTTGAACAAATTTATACTCCCACCAACAGTGCAGTATGGTTTCCTTTTGGCCACATCCCCTCCAGCATCTGTTGTTATTAGATTTCTTGATTATAGCCATTCTAACTGGTGTGAGGTGGAGTCTGAATGTTGTTTTGATTTGCATTTCTTTTAGGGTCAGAGTCATTGAACATTTTTTCACGTTTCTATTGACCATTCTTTTTTTAATTTAATTTTATTGTCAAGGTGATGTATAGAGGGGTGGCTGTTACATATATAAGGTAGTGAGTACATTCTTGTTGAACTTGTTACCCTATCCCTCATTTTTCTCCCACTTTCCCTCTTCCCCTCACCTCCAAGATTTACAGTTCTTTTCCAACATAGTGTCTTGTGAGTATCACTGTTTCATTGGTTCACCCTTTGTCCCTTGTCTCACCATTTTGTTGTTCCCCTTCCCGTCCCTAGTTCAGATTAACATAAATACAATATCCAGGCTGCCAAAATAGAATACAGTGACAACAGCAGGTAAGCCATAGGAAAATAAATTCTTATTTCATCTTCAGAGAAATCTCTCTTTAAGTCTTTAGCCCACTTATTCATTGGGCAGTTGTTTCTTTGAGGATTTGTTTTAGGGGGATATAATAGTTGAGTTCTAAGTATATTTTAGATATGAGGCCCTTGACTGTTGAACAGCTAGTAAATATCTTCCGTTCTGTAGGCTTTCTATTGATCTTACCAGCTATGTCCTTTTCCATGAAGATTATTTGCAGTTTCATGCAATCCCATTTGTCCAACCTTTCTTTGATTTGTTGTGTTTCTGGGTCTACATTTAGTAGATCTACATTTAGTAGATCTCAAGTGCTTTATAATTTTGTATTTGCAACATGTTTTCAGTGTTGTTGATGATATTCTTGAATTCTGGAAAACTCTGAACAAGAAAGAAAATATTATTTCCATATTTAGTTGAATTTTGTTTTTATTTTGTTAAGCGAGAATTTAGTTTGCAGAGACTCATATATATATATATATATATTTATGTAATAAAAAACTTTATTTCCATTGATGTGTGACTTCATGAAATTTTGTTGCTTTCATTGCAACCTTCTGATGATGCATAGATGCAACATGGAATGTTCTTGGGCAATGATTACCTGATCAAATCCTGAGTGTTGGGCATAGGACCACACTGGGTAGTCAGCTCTGAACTTCATTAC
>NW_012291883.1:0-2073 GCF_000151885.1 Dipodomys ordii | reverse complement strand
ACTCAACTTAGATGCCAAATAGTGCTCATTTTTAAAAAGATAATGCACATAGAATAATATTTACTATAGCAATACAGTGAAATTATACTTTATGTAACTTATTTTTAGTTTAATTTTATTTTTAAGGTGATATATACAGGGGTTGCATTAATTGAAAGGTAGTGAATACATAACATGTCGAAATTTTACCCACTACCTCATTTTTCTCACACTTTTCCTTTCCCCCTAAGCCCCTTACAAGTTGTAATGTAAATTTCCAACATGTTGTCTTGTGAGTATTGTTATTGCATTGGTTTACCTTTTGTCCATTGTCTCTTCAATTTGTTGTTCATCTTATTTTGTCAAATTAAGATCAATGCATGTGAAATACACACAGTACTGAATTGAAATACAGCAGTGGATAAACTATAGGGGAAAACACAAAAGAAAAAATAAATCACATAGTACATTAAAAAGAAAAACAACCACAAAGAAAAACCTCTATTTCCATATCTAGGTGTTCATTTTGCTCAAGATGATCTTGTATGGTCCTATATACAAAGCTTTTGAGCCATTCTGCTCATCTGCTAGTGTTAATCTATAAATTTCCTATTATTACAAATGAGTGAAACTATGGAATCTGTTTCTTTGAATCTTGCTTATTTTATTTAGCACGATTTTTAAAAATCTTTCCATTTCCTTTGAATTGGAAGCATAGAATTCAACCATATATACACATATATATATATACATATATATATGTGTATATATATGTATATATATATATATATATGTATATATATATCACATTTTGTTGAGTCGTTTATCTACTAAATGGCATATTGGCTTAAAACATGTTTGCATATAAGTATCACTTAGGGTCATTCAAAATTGACAGATGACACCTCCCCAGAAATACTAAAATCATGATTTCTACATAAGAAAGGATTTTATGGTGGTGCAAGTGTTGAAATATCTAGATGAGTATAATTTTTATCTTGCACTGAATTAGGCAGAACGATATCCAATATCATATAGGACAAAAATGGTAGTGACAAAATATTCCCTTGAGAAATATATAGGAGGCTGCCAGAAGTATGATGAAATTCAGATAATTTTGAAGAATTTAGAAATACAAGCTTAAATATGTTTCTTTAAATAAAAATTATGTAAGTGGAATGGCAAAAGTAGAAGAAAAGAAGAAAATAACTGACAGCAGATCATTGTCCCAAGTTAGAGTATAAAAAGTCATAATCTAGAGTTCGGAGGAAGATGGCAGAAGGTCTAGGCTAAGCAAGCTATTGCGTAGACAACAGTTTTAGTGTTCCAGTCAACAGTGCTAGGCTAGAGAATCACACCCAGTGTGCCATCACAGTACAGAGAGTTTGGCCAGAGATGGAATATCCAGGCAAGGAAACAGATCTGAACCTCAGCACCGGAGACACCATGCCTACAGAGAAAGTCCAGGCAAAAAGATGCCAGACACAGTGTGCGTATTCTACTCAACACCAGGAAGAACTGACAAGGAACAGATATATTCATGCTGCAGATCGCAGACCACAGAGAGCCCAGTCACGAAGACTCTGGCATGAGTAGAACCCTGACATCCTCAATCCTTCTCAGAAACCAGAGAGCTCGATCTTTGATACCTACAAAGGCCCAGAAATTGATACTGACAAAAGGCCCAGATTTTTGACTGTGCAACTACAGGACTTTGGTTGATGCCTGCCTTAAAATAGTGTTCTAGCACAAAAATGGTGTTACTTTCTTACCAAATAGAGGCATTCATGGAATCCAATAAAAGACAGCTGAAAGAAGTCAGGGAGACCAGAAAGGGAATGTTGAATGGAGCCCTACAGAATGAATGGGAGTCCAAGGAAACCATAACCGATCAACTAAGTGATTTGAGAATAAACACAACACCAAATTAAGGAAGTAATGAAGTTCATATAAGATCTAAAACAAAGCTCCAACAAAGAATTTGAAGTCATCAAAGCTGACCAAATAGAAGGAAAAGAAATTAAAAACAAAGTGGAAAGTCTTGAGAGCAGGGTAGACCATGCAGAAGATCGAATCTGAGGGATTGAAGACAGC
>NW_012291882.1:0-1999 GCF_000151885.1 Dipodomys ordii | reverse complement strand
ACATAGACTGTCAAGTTGTATTAAGAAGCAAGATCCTTCCATCTGCTGCCTTCAGGAGTTACATATTACTCATAAAAACAAACACATTTTCAGTGTGAAAGGCTGGAACCAAATCTACCAAGCAAACGGCCCCCATAAACAGGCGGAAGTTTCAATCCTAATAACAGATAAAATAGACTTCCAATTAAATTTAGTGAGAAGAAATAAGGAAGGTTGCTACATACTAATTAAGGAATCTCTCCTTCACGAGAATATTACAATTTGAACTATCTATTCACCAAACAACCAAGCACCCAAATTATTCAAGAAACACTACATTCCCTCAAATCTGACATAGCTCCAAAGACATTAATTGTTTGGGACTTTAGCATACCACTTTCCCCACTAGATAGATCAACTCTGCAAAAACTCAACAGAGAAACAGAGAAACAGAGAGATCTATACAACTGCATATATCAACTAGATTTAACAGACATCGACCCAATATTTCACACAGCAGCATTAGAATACACGTTTTTCTCAGCAGCACATGGAACATTTTCCAAAGTAGACCACATTATAAGTGACAAAGCAAACTTTTCCAAATTCAGAAACATTGAAATTATACCTTGAATTCTCACACAACAAGGGAATAAAATTAGAACTCATCACCAAAAGCCACCAAAGAACGTCCTGTACCACATGGAGGCTGATAAACAAACATACTGTGGAATGACCAGTTGGTCATGAAAGACATTAGAAAGGTAATTCAAATATTCATGATATTCAGCAAAGATAAACACACCAATTACCACCTACTCTGGGACACAGCAAAGGCAGTACTCAGAGACAAGTTTATAGCCCTGAGTTCTAACACAAACAAATTCTACAAATCTGAAACCAACAATTTAATGAGACATCTGAGCCTCCTTGAATAAGAGAAACAAGATAATCCCCAATCCAGTAGATGGAAATAAATAATTAATATTAAATCAGAATTAAAGAAATAGAATCCAAAAAAACATAGAAAGAATCAACAAAAGAAAGAGTTGATTCATTGATAAAATTAACAAAATTGACAGAACTTTAGCAAATCTTATCAGAAAAACAAGAGAACACAACAAAATAAACTCAGAGATAAGAATGGAAACATCACCAGAGACACAACCAAGATTTAGAAAATTATAAGGGAATACTTCTCAAAACTTTATGCTAATAAGTTTGAGAACTTGGCAAAAATGGACCTTTTCCTAGCAAATATTGACATGCCGAAACTAAACCAAGATGAGTTAAACCATCTTAAAAGGCCCATATCCAACATTGAAATAGAAACAGCAGTAAGAGTCCTCCCATCTAACAAAAGCCCAGATCCTGATGGTTTTACAGTGGAATTCTATAAGGCCTTCATGAAGAGCTCACACCAATACTCCTCCAAATCTTCAATGAAATTGAAAGAGAAAGTTCACTACCAAACTCATTCTATGAGGCCATCATAACCCTCATCCCAAAACCAGGCAGGGAATCATCAAAGAAAGAGAACTATAGACCCATTTCTTGGATGATCATTAATGCAAGAATTTTCAACACACTTTTGGCCAATCGACTTCAATAATTCATCCAAAAAAATCTTATATCACGATCAAACAGGATTCATTTCAGGTTTCATTTAATTAAAAGTTGGTTCAATATATGCAAATCAATTATTATAATTCATCCTATCAACAAGAGCAAGGATAAGAACCACAAAAAGGATTTGACAAGATCCAACACCCCCTTTACGTTGCAGATTCTGCAAAAATTAGGAATCCAGGGAACATTCCTCAGCACAACAAAGGCTCTATATGACAAAACTACAGCCAGCATTATACTTTATGGTGAAAAACTAAAGCCATTTCCTCTTAACTAAGGAACGAGGCAAGGATGTCCAATCTCTACACTTCTCTTCAATTTAGAATTAAAATGCCTAGTTTAACCATAAAACAGGATGCAAACATTAGAGGGGATTCCAAATAGGGAAAGA
>NW_012291881.1:0-2509 GCF_000151885.1 Dipodomys ordii | reverse complement strand
ATGTTCCGCTGTGTCTCGCTGTGTCCCACACTCTGTCCCTCAATGTGTCCCGCAGTGTCCCCCGCTGTCTCCCGTTGTGTCCCCCGCCTTGTCCCCACTGTGTCACTGCTGTGTCCCGCTGTTTCCTCGCTGTGTCCCCTGCTCTCTCCCTCTCTGTCCCCCGCTGTGTCTCACGCTTTGTCCCCGCTGTGTCCCACTGTGTCCCGCTGTGTCCGGCTGTGCCCCCACTGTGTCCCGTTGTGTCCACAGCTGTGTACCACGCTATGTAACGCTGTGTGCCCGCTGTATCTACGCTGTATCCCGCTGTGTCCCGCTTTGTCCCCCGTTGTGTCCCCCGCTGTGTCCTCACTGTATCCCCTGCTGTGTCCCGCTGTGTCCTCACTGTGTCTCCTGCTGTGTCCCGCTGTGTCCCGCGCTGTGTCCCGCTGTGCCCGGCTGTGTCCCGCTCTGTACCCGCTGTGTCCCTCGGTGTCCCGCTGTGTCCCCGCTGTGTGCCTGCTGTGTCCCGTTGTGTCGCCTGCTGTGTCCCGTTGTGTCGCCCGCTTTGTCCCGCTGTGTCCCACTGTCTCCCCGCTGTGTCCCGCTGTGTCCCGCTGTGTCCCCGCTGTGTGCCCGCCTTGTCCCGCTGTGTACCCCGCTGTGTCCAGCTATGTCACCGCCTTGTCTCGCTGTGGCCACTCTCTGTCTCCACTGTCCCCCGCTGTGTTCCCCGCTGTGTCCCACTGTGTCCAGGCAGGGTCACTGCTGTTTCCCGCTGTGTCCCGCTGTGTTCCGTGGTGTCCCTATTTGTCCCCCGCTGTGTCCCACGCTGAGTCCCCGCTGTGTCACCGCTGTGTCCCACTGTGTCCTCGCTGTGTCCCCCGCTGTCTCCAGCTCTGTCCCCCGCTGTGTCTCGCGCTTTGTCCCCGCTGTGTCCCACTGTGTCCCGCTGTGTCCTGCTGTGCCCCCACTGAGTCCCGTTGTGTCTACAGCTGTGTAACACGCTGTGTAACGCTGTGTGCCCGCTGTATCGACGCTGTGTCCCGCTGTGTCCCGCTGTGTCCTCGCTGTGTTCCCCGCTGTGTCCCGCTGTATCCCCCACTGTGTCCTTGCTGTGTCCCCCGCTGTGTCGTGCTGTGTCCTCGCTGTGTCCCCCGCTGGGTCCTGGTGGGTACTGCTGTGTCCTCGCTCTGTCCACCGCTGTGTCCCGTTGTGTCCCCAGCTGTGTCCCCCGCTATGTCCCGATGTGTCTACTGCTGTGTCCATGCTATGTCTTGCTGTGTCGCGATGTGTCCCCCGCTGTGTCCGCTGCTTTGTCCTGCTGTTTTCCCCGCTGTGTCACCAATGTGTCCCGCTGTGTCCTCGCTGTGTCCCGCTGTGTCTCGCTGTGCCCCCACTCTGTCCTGTTGTGTCCACAGCTGGTTACCACGCTGTGTAACACTGTGTCCCCGCTGTATCGACGCTGTGTCCTGCTGGGTGCCATTGTGTCCTCGCTGTGTTCCCCGCTGTGTCCCCCGCTGTGTCCTCGCTGTGTCCCCCGCTGTGTCCCGCTGTGTCCTCGCTGTGTTCCCCGCTGTGTCCCGCTTTGTCCCCCGCTGTGTCCCCCGCTGTGTCCTCGCTGTGTCCCCTGCTGTGTCCCGCTGTGTCCTCACTGGGTCCCCCACTGTGTCCCACTATGTCCCCTGCTGTGTCCTGCTGTGTCCGCTGTGTCCCCGCTGTGTGCCTGCTGTGTCCCGCTGGGTCTACACTTTGTCCCGCTGTGTCCCACTGTGTCCCCGCTGTGTCCCTCTGTGTCCCGCTGTGTCCCCCCTGTGTTCCTGCTGTGTCCCGCTGTGTACCCCGCTGTGTCCAGCTGTGTCACAGCTGTGTCTTGCTGTGGCCACTCTCTGTCTCCGCTGTCCCCCGCTGTGTCCCCCGCTGTGTCCTGCTGTGTCCCGCTGTGTCCCCCGCTTTTTCCTGCTGTGTCCCGCAGTGTCCCCGCTGTGTCCCGCTGTGTAACACTGTGTCCCGTGGTGTCCCACTTTGTCCCACGTTGTGTCCCCCGCTGAGTCCCCTCTGTGTCGACGCTGTGTCCCCCTGTGTCCTCGCTGTGTCCCCTGCTGTCTCCCGCTTTGTCTCACGCTGTGTTCCGCTGTGTCCCGCTGTGTGCCCGCTGTGTCCCCAGCTGTGTCCCGCTGTGTACCCTGCTGTGTCCTGCTATGTTCCCGCAGTGACCCCGCTGTGTCCCGCTGTGTCCCGCTGTGTCCTCACTGTGTCCCCAGCTGTGTACCCCACTGTGTTCCGCATGTCCCTGCTGTATTGACGCTGGGTCCCGCTGGGTACCGCTGTGTCATCCCTGTGTCCCCCGCTGTGTCCCGCTGTGTCCTCGCTGTGTCCCGCTGTGTCCTCAGCTGTGTCCCCCGCTATGTCCCGCTGTGTCCCCCGCTGTGTCCACTGTGTCCTTGCTGTGTCCCAGGCTTTGTGCTGCTGTGTCCTCGCTGTGTCCCCTGCTGTGTCCCGCTGTGCCCTGCTGTGTCACTCTGTTTCCCCG
>NW_012291880.1:0-5952 GCF_000151885.1 Dipodomys ordii | reverse complement strand
TGTCCCTCTGTGTCCCGCTCTGTCCCCGCTGTGTGCCTGCTGTGTCCGATTGTGTCGCCTGCTGTGTCCCGTTGTGTCGCCCGCTTTGTCCCGCTGTGTCCCACTGTGTCCCCGCTGTGTCCCGCTGTGTCCCCGCTGTGTGCCCGCTGTGTCCCGCTGTGTACCCCGCTGTGTCCAGCTATGTCACCGCCTTGTCTCGCTGTGGCCACTCTCTGTCTCCACTGTCCCCCGCTGTGTCCCCCGCTGTGTCCCACTGTGTCCAGTCAGGGTCACTGCTGTTTCCCGCTGTATCCCCCTGTGTTCCGTGGTGTCACTCTTTGTCCCCCGCTGTGTGCTCCGCTGAGTCCCCGCTGTGTCACCGCTGTGTCCCACTGTGTCTTCGCTGTGTCCCCCGCTGTCTCCAGCTCTGTCCCCCGCTGTGTCTCACGCTTTGTCCCCGCTGTGTCCCACTGTGTCCCGCTGTGTCCCGCTGTGCCCCCACTGAGTCCCGCTGTGTCTACAGCTGTGTACCACGCTGTGTAACGCTGTGTGCCCGCTGTATCGACGCTGTGTCCCGCTGGGTCCTGCTGTGTCCTTGCTGTGTCCCCCGCTGTGTTCTCGCTGTGTCCCCCGCTGTGTCCCACTGTGTCCTCGCTGGTTTCCCCGCTGGGTCCCGCTGGGTCCCCGCTGTGTCCTGCTGGTTCACACTGTGTCCTTGCTGTATCCCCCGCTGTGTCCCGTTGTGTCCCCAGCTGTGTACCCCGCTGTGTCCCGCTGTATCGACGCTGTGTCCCACTGAGTCCGCTAATTCCTTCCTGTGTTCCCTGCTGTGTCCCGCTCTGTCCCGCTGTGTCCGCGCTGTGTGTCCACTGTGTCCCGCTGTGTACTCCGTTGTGTCCAGCTGTATCACCGCTGTGTCTCGCTTTGGCCCCTCTCTGTCTCCGTTGTCCCCCGCTGTGTCCCCCGCTGTGTCCCGCTGTGTCACGCTGTGTCCCCCGCTTTGTCCCGCTGAGTCCCCACTGTGTCGCCGCTGTGTCCCGCTGTGTCCTCGCTGTGTCCCCCGCTGTCTGCCGCTTTGTCCCCGCTGTGTCCCAAGCTGTGTCCCGCTGTGTCCCGCTGTGTACCCCGCTGTGTCCCACTATGTTTCCGCAGTGTCCCCGCTGTGTACCGCTGTGTCCCGCTGTGTCCGGCTCTGCCCCCACTGTGTCCCTTGTGTCCTCAGCTGTGTACCTCGCTGTGTCCCGCTGTGTCCCCGCTGTATCGACGCTGTGTCCCGCTGTGTCCCGCTGTGTCCTCGCTGTGTCCCACGCTGTGTTCTACTGTGGCCTCGCTTTTTTCCCCGCTGTGTCCCCCTCTGTGTCCCCCGCTGTGTCCCGTTGTGTCCCCCGCTGTGTCCCTGCTGTGTCCCGCTGTGTCCCGCTGTGTACTGCTGTGTCCCCCGCTGAGTCCAGCTGTGTCCCCGCTGTGTCCCAATGTGTCCTCGACCTGTCCCCCGCTGTGTACCACTGTGTCCATCCTGTGTCCCAAGCTGTGTCCCGCTGTGTCCCGCTCTGTCCCCCGCTATGTCCTGCTGTGTCCCCCGCTGTTTCCCGCTCTATCCTTGCTGTGTCCCCGACTGTGTGCCGCTGTGTCCTCGCTGTGTCCCCCGCTGTGTCCCGCTGTGTCCTTTTGTGTCACGCTGTTTTCCCGCTGTTTCCATGCTGTGTCCCTCTGTGTACCCCGCTGTGTCCAGTTTTGTCTCCGCTGTGTCTCGCTGTGTCCCACTCTCTGTTCCACACTGTGTCCCGCCTTGTCCCGCGCTGTGTCCCGCTGTGTCCCCCGCTGTGTCCCGTTGTGTCCCCCGCCTTGTCCCCGCTGTGTCACCGCTGTGTCCCGCTGTTTCCTCGCTGTGTCCCCTGCTGTCACCCTCTCTGTCCCCTGCTGTGTCTCACGCTTTTTCCTCGCTGTGTCCCACTGTGTCCCGCTGTGTCCGGCTGTGCCCCCACTGTGTCCCGTTGAGTCCACAGCTGTGTACCACACTGTGTAACGCTGTGTCCCCGCTGTATCGACGCTGTGTCCCGCTGTGTCCCGCTGTGTCCTCGCTGTGTTCCCCGCTGTGTCCCGCTGTGTCCCCTGCTGTGTCCCCCGCTGTGACCTCGCTGTGTCCCCTGCTGTGTCCCGCTGTGTCCTCACTGGGTCCGGCACTGGGTCCCGCTTTGTCCCCCGCTGTCTCCCGCTGTGTCCCACTGTGTCCCCGCTGTGTGCCTGCTGTGTCCCGCTGTGTCTCCCGCTTTGTCCCGCTGTGTCCCCGCTGTGTCCCGCTGTGTCCCGCTGTGTCCCCGCTGTGTGCCCGCTGTGTCCTGCTGTGTACCCCGCTGTGTCCAACTGTGTCACCGCTGTGTCTCGCTGTGGCCACTCTCTGTCTCCGCTGTCCCCCGCTGTGTCCCCCGCTGTGGCCCGCTGTGTCCCGCTGTGTCCCCCGCTTTTTCCTGCTGTGTCCCCGCTGTGTCCCGCTGTGTAACACTGTGTCCCGTGGTGTCCCACTTTGTCCCACTCTGTGTCCCCCGCTGATTCCCTCTGTGTCGCCTCTGTGTCCCCCTGTGTCCTTGCTGTGTGCCCCGCTGTCTCCCGCTTTGTCTCCCGCTGTGTTCCGCTGTGTTCTGCTGTGTCCCCGCTGTGTCCCCAGCTGTGTCCCGCTGTGTCCCGCTGTGTACCCCGCTGTGTCCTGCTATGTTCCCGCAGTGTCCCCGATGTGTCCCGCTGTGTCTGGCTGTGTCCTCGCTGTGTCCCCAGCTGTGTACCCCACTCTACCCGCTGTGTCCCCCGCTGTGTCTCTGCTGTGTCCCCGCTGTGTCCCGCTTTGTCCTGCTGTGTACTGCTGTGTCAGCCGCTGTGTCACGCTGTGTCCTGCTGTGTCACGCTGTTTCCCCGCTGCGTCCCCGCTGTGTCCCTCTGTGTACCCCGCTGTCTCCAGCTTTGTCCCTGCTGTGTATCGCTGTGTCCCACGCTCTGTCCCCCTCTGTTTCCCGCTCTGTCCCCTTCTGTGTCCCGCTGTGTCCCCAGCTGTGTCCCACTGTGTCCCCGCAGGGTCACTGCTGTTTCCCGTTGTTTCCCGCTGTGTTCCGTGGTGTCCCTCTTTGTCTCCCGCTGTGTCCCCCGCTGAGTCCCCGCTGTGTCCCGCTGTGTCCTCGCTGTGTCCCCCGCTGTCTCCCGCTCTGTCCCCCGCTGTGTCTCACACTTTGTCCCCGCTGTGTCCCACTGTGTCCCGCTGTGTCCCGCTGTGCCCCCACTGTATTTCGTTGTGTCCACAGCTGTGTACCACGCTGTGTAATGCTGTGTGCCCGCTGTATCTACGCTGTGTCCCGCTGTGTCCCGCTGGGTCCTCGCTGTGTCCCCCGCTGTGTCCCGCTGTGTCCCCCGCTGTGTCCCGCTGTGTCCCCCGCTGAGTCCCCGCTGTGTCACCGCTGTGTCCCGCTGTTTCCTCGCTGTGTCCCCTGCTGTCTCCCTCTCTGTCCCCTGCTGTGTCTCACGCTTTGTCCCCGCTGTGTCCCACTGTGTCCCGCTGTGTCCGGCTGTGCCCCCACTGTGTCCCGTTGTGTAAACAGATGTGTACTACGCTGTGTAACGCTGTGTCCCCGCTGTATCCACGCTGTGTCCCACTGTGTCCCGCTGTGTCCTCGCTGTGTTCCCCGCTGTCTCCCGCTCTGTCCCTCGCTGTGTCTCACGCTTTGTCCCGCTGTGTCCCACTGTGTCCCGCTATGTCCGGCTGTGCCCCCACTGTGTCCCGTTGTGTCCACAGCTGAGTACCACGCTGTGTAACGCTGTGTGCCCGCTGTATCGACGCTGTGTCCTCGCTGTGTTCCCCGCTGGGTCCCGCTGTGTCCCCCGCTGTGTCCTCACTGTGTCCCCCACTTTGTCCTGCTGTGTCCTCGCTGTGTCCCCCGCTGGGTCCCGGTGGGTCCTGCTGTGTCCTCGCTGTGTCCACCGCTGTGTCCCGTTGTGTCCCAGCTGTGTCCCCCGCTATGTCCCGATGTGTCTACTGCTGTGTCCATGCTATGTCTTGCTGTGTCGCGCTGTGTCTCCCGCTGTGTCCACTGCTGTGTCCTGCTGTTTTTCCCGCTGTGTCACCAATGTGTCCCGCTGTGTCCTCGCTGTGTCCCACTGTGTCTCGCTGTGCCCCCACTCTGTCCCGTTATGTCCACTGCTGGGTACCACGCTGTGTAACCCTGTGTCCCCGCTGTATCGACTCTTTGTCCTGCTGGGTCCCGTTGTGTCCTCGCTGTGTTCCCCACTGTGTCCCTCTGTGTCCCCAGCTGTGTCCCCCACTGTGTCCCGCTGTGTCCTCGCTGGGTCCCCCGCTGAGTCCCGCTGTGCCCACGCTGTGTTTCGCTGTGTCCCGCTATGTCCAGCTCGGTCCCTGCTGTGTCCCGCTGTGTGCCAGCTGTGTGTCCCGCTGTGTACTCCGTTGTGTCCATCTGTATCACCACTGTGTCTCGCTTTCGCCCCTCTCTGTCTCCGCTGTCCCCTGCTGTGTCCCCCGCTGTGTCCCGCTGTGTGCCGCTGTGTCCCCCACTTTGTCCCGCTGAGTCCCCTCTGTGTCACCGCTGTGTCCCGCTGTGTACCCCGCTGTGTCCCACTATGTTCCCGCAGTGTCCCCGCTGTGTACCGCTCTTTCCTGCTTTGTCCTCTCTGTGTCCTCCACAGTGTCCCGTTGTGTCCCCAGCTGTGGACCCCGGTGTGTCCCGCTGTGTCTCCGCTGTAACGACGCTGGGTCCCGCTGGGTCCCGCTATGTCCTCCCTGTGTTGCCCGCTGTGTCCCGTTGTGTCCCCAGCTGTGTACCTCGCTGTTTCCCGCTGTGTCCCAGCAGTATCGACACTGGGTCCCGCTGGGTCCCGCTGTGTCCTCCCTGTGTCCCACGCTGTGTCCCGCTGTGTCCGCCACTGTGTCCCGCTGTGTCTACTGCTTTGTCCCCGCTGTGTCCCGCTGTGTCCTCGCTGTGTCCCACGCTGTGTTCTGCTGTGGCCTCACTTTTTTCCCGCTGTGTCCTGCTGTGTACCCCTCTGTGTCCCCCCGCTGTGTCCCGCTGTGTCCCCCGCTGTGTCCCTGCTGTGTCCCCGCTGTGTCCCCGCTGTGTCCCGCTGTGTACTGCTGTGTCCCCCGCTGAGTCCCGCTGTGTCCCAATGTGTCCTCGCTCTGTCCCCCTCTGTGTACCGCTGTGTCCTTCCTGTGTCCCCCGCTGTGTCCCGCTGTGTCCCGCTGTGTCCCGCTCTGTCCTTGCTGTGTCCTCCACTGTGTGCAGCTGTGTCCTCGCTGTGTCCCCCGCTGTGTCTCGCTGTGTCCTTTTGTGTCACGCTGTTTCCCCGCTGTGTCCCTGCTGTGTCCCTCTTTGTACCCCGCTGTGTCCAGCTTTATCCCCGCTGTGTCCCCCGCTGTGTCCCGCTGTGTCCCCCACTGAGTCCCCGCTGTGTCCCCGCTGTGTCCCGCTGTGTCCTTGCTGTGACCCGCTCTGTCCCCACTGTATCGACGCTGTGTCCCGCTTTGTTCCGCTGTGTCCTCGCTGTGTTCCCCGCTGTGTCCCGCTGTGTACCCCTCTGTGTCTCCCGCTGTGTCCCGCTGTGTCCCCCGCTGTGACCTGCTGGGTCCCGCTGTGTCCCCCACTGTGTCCCTGCTGTCTCCCCGGTGCGTCCCACTGTGTCCCGCTGTGTACTGCTGTGTCTCCCGCTGAGTTCCGCTGTGTCCCGCTGTGTCCCCAGTGTGTGCCCGCTGTGTCCCTCTGTGTACCCCGCTGTGTCCAGCTGTGTCCCTGCTGTGTCCCGCTGTGTCCACTGCTGTATCCCCGCTGTGTCCCACTTTTTCCCCGGCTGTGTCCCGCTGTGTCCTCACTGGGTCCACCACTGTGTCCCGCTGTGTCCCCCACTGTGTCGCGATGTGTCCGGCTGTGTCCCGCTCTGTCCCCGCTATGTCCCTCTGTGTCCCCGCTGTGTGCCTGCTGT
>NW_012291879.1:0-8468 GCF_000151885.1 Dipodomys ordii | reverse complement strand
GAGAAGGAGAAGGAGAAACAGGAGTAGAAGCTTGATTTGAGAAGCAGAAGAAGGAGCAGTAGAAGGAAAAGCAGCAGGAGAAACAGAAAGAGCAGCAGAAGGAGAAGCAGGAAATGCAGAAAGAGGAGAAGAACAAGCAGAAGAAACAGTAGAAGGACAAGAAGGAGAAGCAGAAGGAGAAGCAGAAAGAGAAGGAGGGGAAGCAGAAGAAGCAGAAGCAGGAGAAGCAGAAGCATAAGAATCCGAAGAAGCAGAAGCAGAACCTGAAGCAGAAGGAGAAGCAGGAGAAGCAGAAGAATCAGAATCTGGAGAAGCAGAAGGAGAAGCAGAAGGAGAAGCAGAAGCAGAAAGAGAATGAAAATCAGAAGGAGAAGCAGAAGAAACAGAAGAAGTAGAAGCAGTAGCAGTTGTAGCAGAAGCAGAAGGAAAAGCAGAAGAAAAAGAAGGAGAAGGAGAAACAGAAGGAGAAGCAGAAGGAGAAGCAGAAAGAGAAGCAGGTAAAGCAGAAGAAGAAGAAGCAGAAGGAGAAGCAGAAGAAGGAGAAGGAGAAGCAGAAGGAGAAGCAGAAGCAGATAGAGAAGCAAAAGCAGAAGGAGAAGCAGAACTAGAAGCAGAAGAAACAGAAGAAGCAGAGGCAGTAGCAGAAGATGCAGAAGCAGAAGGAGAAGCAGAAGGAAAAGCAGAAGAACGAGAAGGTGAAGGAGAAGGAGAAACAGAAAGAGAAGCAGAAAGAGAAGCAGAAGAAGGAGCAGGAGAAGGAAAAGCAGCAGGAGAAGCAGAAAGAGCAGCAGAAGGAGGAGCAGGAGATGCAGAAACAGGAGAAGCATAAGCAGAACAAACAGGAAAAGGACAAGAAGCAGAAGCAGAAGGAGAAGCAGATACAGAAGGAGAAGCAGAAAGAGAAGGAGGGGAAGCAGAAGAAGCTGAAGCAGGAGAAACAGAAGCATAAGAATGTGAAGAAGCAGAAGGAGAACCTGAACCAGAAGGAGAAGCAGGAGAAGCAGAAGAAGCAGAATCTGGAGAAGCAGAAGGAGAAGCAAAAGGAGAAGCAGAAGCAGAAAGAGAATCAAAAGCAGAAGGAGAAGCAGAAGAAACAGAAGAAGTAGAAGCAGTAGCAGTTGTAGCAGAAGCAGAACGAGAAGCAGAAGGAAAAGCAGAAGAACAAGAAGGAGAAGCGAAACAGAAGGACAAGCAGTAGGAGAATAAGAAGGAGAAGCAGAAGAAGGAGAAGCAGAAGCAGAAGAACATGCAGAAGGAGAAGCAGAAGAAGCAGAAGCAGAAGGAGAAGCAGGAAAAGCAGAAGAAGCAGAAGCAAAAGGAGAAGCAAAAGAAGGAGAAGGAGAAGCAGAGGCAGAAGAAGAAGCATAAGGAGAAGCACAAGCAGAAGGAGATGCAGAAGGAGAAGCAGAAGAAGCAGAAGATGAAGGAGAAGCAGAAGTAGGAGAAGGAGAAGGAGGAGAAGCAGAAGCAGAAGCAGAAGCAGAAGCGGAATGAGAACCAGAAAGAGAAGCAGGAAAACACAAGAAGCAGAAGCAGGAGAAGCCGAAAGAGAAGAAGCAGAAGAAGCAGAATCGGAAGCAGAAGTAGAAGCAGAAGCAGAAGGAGAAGCAGCAGAAGAAGTAGAACCAGAAATTCATGTAGGAGAAACAGAAGAAGCAGAAGCAGAAGGAGAAGCCAAAAGAGAAGCAGTAGGAGAAGTAGAAGAAGCAGCAGAAGGAGAAGCAGCAGAAGAAGCAGAAAAACAAGCAGGAGAAGCAGAAGCAGAAAGAGAAGTAGAAGCAGAAGAAGCAGAAGCAGAAGAAGAAGCAGTAGAAGCACAAGAAGCAGAAGCAGAAGAAGCAGAAGCAGAAGAAGAAGCAGTTGAAGCACAAGAAGCAGAAGCAGGAGAAGCAGAAGCAGAAGATAAAGAGGAAGCATAAGAAGCAGAAGCATAGGGAGAAGCAGAAACAGAAGGAGAAGCAGAAAGAGAAAGAGGGGAAGCAGAAGAAGCAGAAGCAGGAGAAGCAGAAGCATAAGAATCCGAAGAAGCAGAAGCAGAACCTGAAGCAGAAGGAGAAGCAGGAGAAGCAGAAGAAGCCGAATCTGGAGAAGCAGAATGAGAAGCTGAAGTAGAAGCAGAAGCAGAAGCAGAAAGAGAATCAAAAGCAGAAGGAGAAGCAGAAGAAACAGAAGAAGCAGAAGCAGTAGCAGTTGAAGCCGAAGCAGAAGGAAAAGCAGAAGAACGAGAAGGAGAAGGAGAAACAGAAGGAGAAGCAGAAGGAGAATCAGAAGGAGAAGCAGAAGAAGCAGAAGGAGAAGCAGAAGGAGAAACAGAAGTAGAAGAAACAGCAGAAAGAGAAGCAGAAGCAGAAGAAGATGCAGAAGGAGAAGCAGGAGAAGCAGAAGAAGCAGAAGCAGAAGGAGAAGTAGAAGAAGGAGAAGGAGAAGGAAGAGCCGCAGAAGAAATAGGAGAAGCAGAAAGAGAAGCAGAAGCAGAATGAGAAGCAGAAAGAGAAGCAGTAGAAGCAGAAGAAGCAGGAAGAGCAGAAGCAGAAGAAAGAGAAGAAGACGAAGAAGAAGAAGAAGCATAAGGAGAAGCATAAGGAGAAGCATAAGGAGAAGTATAAGGAGAAGCAGTAGAAGCAGAAGAAGCAGAAGCAGGAGAAGCAGAAGCAGAAGAAAAAGAATAAGCAAAAGAAGCAGAAGCAGTGGGAGAAGCAGAAGAAGAAGGAGAAGGAGCAGCAGAAGGAGAAGCAGAAGCAGAAAGAGAAGCAGAAACAGAAGGAGATCAAGAAGGAGAAGCAGGAGAATCAGAAGAAGCAGAAAGAGAAGGAGAAGAAGGAGAAGCAGAAGTAGAATCAGAAGAAACAGAAGAAGAAGAAGAAACAGAAGCAAAAGAAACAGAAGAAGGAGAAGAGCAGAAGCAGAAGGAGAAGCAGAAGCAGAAGCAGAAGGAGAAGCAGAAAGAGAAGCAGGAGAACCAGAAGAAGCAGGAGAAGCAGAAGCAGAAGAAACAGGAGAAGCCGAAGAAGCAGAAGCAGAATCTGAAGCAGCAGGAGAAACAGAAGAAGCACAATCTGAAGCAGAAGCAGAAGAAACAGAAATAGTAGAATAAGCAGAAGCAGAAGCACCAGGACAAGCAGAAGAACAAGAAGGAGAAGGCGAAAGAGAAGGATTAGGAGTAGGAGAAGCAAAAGGATAAGCTGAAGCAGAAAGAGTCGCAGAAGGAGAAGCAGCACAAGAAGTAGGAGAAGCAGGAGAAGCAGAAGCAAGAGAAGCAGAAGAAACAGAAGACGCAGAAGCAGAATGAGAAGCAGAAGGAGAAATTGAAGCAGAAGGAGAAGCAGAAGAAGGAGAAGTAGAAGCAGAAAGAGAAGCAGAACGAGAAGCAGGAGAAGCAGAAACAGAAGAAACAGAAGAAGGAGAAGAAGCAGAAGCAGAAGGAGAAGCAGAAACAGAAGGAACAGCAGAAAGAGAAGCAGGAGAAGCAGAAGAAGCAGCAGCAGGAGAAGCAGAAGCAGAAGAAGCCGAAGAAGCAGAAGGAGAAGCAGAAGCAGAAAGAGAAGCAAAAGCAGAAGGAGTAGCAGAAGGAGAAGCAGAAGAAACAGAAGAAGCAGAGGCAGTAGCAGAAGAAGCAGAAGATGCAGAAGCAGAAGGAGAAGCAGAAGGAAAAGCAGAAGAACGAGAAGGTGAGGCAGAAGGAGAAACAGAAGGAGAAGCAGAAAGAGAAGCAGAAGAAGGAGCAGGAGAAGGAAAAGCAGCAGGAGAAGCAGAAAGAGCAGCTGAAGGAGGAGCAGGAGATGCAGAAACAGGAGAAGCATAAGCAGAACAAACAGGAGAAGGACAAGAAGCAGAAGCAGAAGGAGAAGCAGAAACAGAAGGAGAAGCAGAAAGAGAAGGAGGGGAAGCAGAAGAAGCAGAAGCAGGAGAACCAGAAGCATAAGAATCCGAAGAAGCAGAAGGAGAACCTCAGGCAGAAGGAGAAGCAGGAGAAGCAGAAGAAGCAGAATCTGGAGAAGCAGAAGGAGAAGCAGAAGCAGAAAGAGAATCAAAATCAGAAGGAGAAGCAGAAGAAACAGAAGAAGTAGAAGCAGTAGCAGTTGTAGCAGGAGCAGAACGAGAAGCAGAAGGAAAAGCAGAAGAACAAGAAGGAGAAGGAGAAACAGAAGGAGAAGCAGAAGGAGAAGCAGAAAGAGAAGCAGGTAAAGCAGAAGAAGAAGAAGGAGAATAAGAAGGAGAAGCAGAAGAAGGAGAAAGAGAAGCAGAAGCAGAAGAAAATGCAGAAGGAAAAGCAGAAGAAGCAGAAGGAGAAGCAGGAAAAGCAGAAGAAGCAGAAGCAAAAGGAGAAGCAAAAGAAGGAGAAGGTGAAGCAGAGGCAGAAGAAGAAGCATAAGGACAAGCACAAGCAGAAGGAGATGCAGAAAGAGAAGTAGAAGAAGCAGAAGATGAAGGAGAAGCAGAAGTAAGAGAAGGAGAAGGAGGAGAAGCAGAAGCAGAAGGAGAAGCAGAAGCGGAATGAGAAGCAAAAAGAGAAGCAGGAGAAGCACAAGAAGCAGAAGCAGGAGAAGCCGAAAGAGAAGAAGCAGAAGAAGCAGAATCAGAATCAGAAGTAGAAGCAGAAGCAGAAGGAGAAGCAGCAGAAGAAGTAGAATCAGAAATTGAGGCAGGAGAAACAGAAGAAGCAGAAGCAGAAGGCGAAGCAAAAAGAGAAGGAGAAGGAGAAGGAGAAGTAAAAGAAGCAGCAGAAGGAGAAGCAGCAGAAGAAGCAGAAAAACAAGCAGGAGAAGCAGAAGCACAAAGAGAAGTAGAAGCAGAAGAAGCAGAAGCAGAAGAAGAAGCAGTAGAAGCATAAGAAGCAGAAGCAGGAGAAGCAGAAGCAGAAGATAAAGAAGAAGCATAAGAAGCAGAAGCAGAGGGAGAAACAGAAGAAGGAGAAAGAACAGCAGAAGGTGAAGCAGAAGGAGATGCAGAAGCAGAAAGCGAAGCAGAAACAGAAGGAGAAGAAGAAGGAGAAGTTGGAGAATAAGAAGAAGCAGAAGCAGAAGAAGGAGAAGGAGAAGCAGAAAGAAAAGCAGAAAGAGAAGCAGGACGAGAAGCAGGAGAAGCAGAAGCAGGAGAAGCAGAAGCAGAAGAAACAGAAGAAGGAGAAGAAGCAGAAGCAGAAGGAGAAGCAGAAACAGAAGGAGAAGCAGAAAGAGAAGGAGGGGAAGCAGAAGAAGCAAAAGCAGGAGAAGCAGAAGCATAAGAATCCGAAGAATCAGAAGCAGAACCTGAAGCAGAAGGAGAAGCAGGAGAAGCAGAAGAAGCAGAATCTGGAGAAGCAGAAGGAGAAGCAGAAGCAGAAAGAGAAGCAAAAGCAGAAGGAGAAGCAGAAGGAGAAGCAGAAGGAACAGAAGAAACAGAAGCAGTAGCAGAAGAAGCTGAAGATGTAGAAGCAGAAAAAGAAGCACAAGAAATAGCAGAAGAACGAGAAGGAGAAGGAGAAAAAGAAGGAGAAGCAGAAGGAGAAGCAGAAGGAGAAACAGAAGCAGAAGAAGCAGCACAAGGAGAAGCAGAAGCAGAAGAAGATGCATAAGGAGAAGCAGGAGATGCAGAAGAAGCAGAAGCAGGAGAAGCAGAAGCATAAGAATCCGAAGAAGCAGAAGCAGAACGTGAAGCAGAATGAGAAGCAGAAGGAAAAGCAGAAGAACAAGAAGGAGAAGGAGAAACAGAAGGAGCAGCAGAAGGAGAAGCAGAAAGAGAAGCAGGTAAAGCAGAAGAAGAAGAAGAAGCAGAAGGAGAATCAGAAGGAGAAGCAGAAGAAGGAGAAGGAGAAGCAGAAGAAGATGCAGAAGGAGAAGCAGAAGCAGAAGGAGAAGAAGGAAAAGCAGAAGAAGCAGAAGCAAAAGGAGAAGCAAAAGAAGGAGAAGGAGAAGCAGAGGCAGAAGAAGAAGCATAAGGACAAGCACAAGCGGAAGGAGAAGCAGGAGAAACAGAAGAAGCAGAAGCTGAAGGAGAAGCAGAAGTAGGAGAAGGAGAAGTAGAAGGAAGGGCAGCAGAAGCAATAGGAGAAGCAGATGGAGAAGCAGAAGCAGAATGAGAAGCAGAAAGAGAAGCAGTAGAAGCAGAAGAAGCAGGAAAGGAAGAAGCAGAAGAAAGAGAAGAAGAAGAAGAAGAAGAAGAAGAAGAAGAAGAAGAAGAAGAAGAAGAAGAAGAAGAAGAAGAAGAAGAAGAAGAAGAAGAAGGAGAGGCAGTAGAAGCAGAAGAAGCAGAAGCAGGAGTAGCAGAAGCAGAAGAAAAAGAATAAGCAAAAGAAGCAGAAGCAGAAGCAGTGGGAGAAGCATAAGAAGGAGAAGGAGAAGGAGCAGCAGAAGGAGAAGCAGAAGCAGAAAGAGAAGCAGAAACAGAAGGAGAACAAGAAGGAGAAGCAGGAGAATCAGAAGAAGCAGAAGTAGAAGCAGAAAGAAGAGAAGAAAGAGAAGCAGAAGTAGAATCAGAAGAAACAGAAGAAGAAGCATAAGAAACAGAATCAAAAGAAACAGAAGAAGGAGAAGAGCAGGAGCAGAAGTAGAAGCAGAAATAGAAGCAGGAGAAGCAGAAGAAGCAGGAGAAGCAGAAGCAGAAGAAACAGGAGAAGCCGAAGAAGCAGAAGCAGAATCTGAAGCAGAAGGAGAAACAGAAGAAGCACAATCTGAAGCAGAAGCAGAAGAAACAGAAATAGTAGAATAAGCAGAAGCAGAAGCAGCAGGAGAAGGAGAAGAAGAAGACGGAGAAGGCGAGAGAGAAGGATTAGGAGTAGGAGAAGCAAAAGGATAAGCAGAAGCAGAAAGAGACGCAGAAGGAGAAGAAGCACGAGAAGTAGGAGAAGCAGGAGAAGCAGAAGCAGGAGAAGCAGAAGAAACAGAAGACGCAGAAGCAGAATGAGAAGCAGAAGGAGAAATTGAAGCAGAATCAGAAGGAGAAGCAGAAGCAGAAGGACAAGCAGAAGAAGGAGAAGGAGAAGCAGAAAGAAAAGCAGAAAGAGAAGCAGGACGAGAAGCAGGAGAAGCAGAAGCAGGAGAAGCAGAAGCAGAAGAAACAGAAGAAGGAGAAGAAGCAGAAGCAGAAGGAGAAGCAGAAACAGAAGGAGAAGCAGAAAGAGAAGGAGGGGAAGCAGAAGAAGCAAAAGCAGGAGAAGCAGAAGCATAAGAATCCGAAGAAGCAGAAGCAGAACCTGAAGCAGAAGGAGAAGCAGGAGAAGCAGAAGAAGCAGAATCTGGAGAAGCAGAAGGAGAAGCAGAAGCAGAAAGAGAAGCAAAAGCAGAAGGAGAAGCAGAAGGAACAGAAGAAACAGAAGCAGTAGCAGAAGAAGCTGAAGATGTAGAAGCAGAAAAAGAAGCACAAGAAATAGCAGAAGAACGAGAAGGAGAAGGAGAAACAGAAGGAGAAGCAGAAGGAGAAGCAGAAGGAGAAACAGAAGCAGAAGAAGCAGCACAAGGAGAAGCAGAAGCAGAAGAAGATGCATAAGGAGAAGCAGGAGATGCAGAAGAAGCAGAAGTAGGAGAAGCAGAAGCATAAGAATCCGAAGAAGCAGAAGCAGAACCTGAAGCAGAAGGAGAAGCAGAAGAAAGAGAAGAAGTAGAAGCAGTAGCAGTTGTAGCAGAAGCAGAATGAGAAGCAGAAGGAAAAGCAGAAGAACAAGAAGGAGAAGGAGAAACAGAAGGAGAAGCAGAAGGAGAAGCAGAAAGAGAAGCAGGTAAAGCAGAAGAAGAAGAAGCAGAAGGAGAAGCAGAAGAAGGAGAAGGAGAAGCAGAAGAAGATGCAGAAGGAGAAGCAGAAGCAGAAGGAGAAGAAGGAAAAGCAGAAGAAGCAGAAGCAAAAGGAGAAGCAAAAGAAGGAGAAGGAGAAGCAGAGGCAGAAGAAGAAGCATAAGGACAAGCACAAGCGGAAGGAGAAGCAGGAGAAACAGAAGAAGCAGAAGCTGAAGGAGAAGCAGAAGTAGGAGAAGGAGAAGGAGGAGAAGCAGAAGCAGAAGGAGAAGCAGAAGCGGAATGAGAAGTAGAAAGAGAAGCAGGAGAAGCACAAGAAGCAGAAGCAGGAGAAGCCGAAAGAGAAGAAGCAGAAGAAACAGAAACAGAAGCAGAAGTAGAAGCAGAAGCAGAAGGAGAAGCAGCAGAAGAAGTAGAACCAGAAATTCAGGCAGGACAAACAGAAGAAGCAGAAGCAGAAGCAGAAGGAGAAGCAAAAAGAGACGCAGAAGAAGAAGTAGAAGAACCAGCAGGAGAAGCAGCAGAAGAAGCAGAAAAACAAGCAGGAAAAGCAGAAGCAGAAAGAGAAGTAGAAGCAGAAGAAGCAGAAGAAGCAGAAGAAGAAGAAGAAGAAGAAGAAGAAGAAGAAGAAGAAGAAGAAGAACAAGAACAAGAACAAGAAGAAGAAACAGAAGAAGAAGAAGAAGAAGAAGAAGAAGACGAAGTAGACGAAGAAGAAGAAGAAGAAGAAGAAGAAGAAGCATAAGAAGAAGAAGAAGAAGA
>NW_012291878.1:0-8473 GCF_000151885.1 Dipodomys ordii | reverse complement strand
GCTGTGTCCCCTGCTATAACCTGTTCTGTACCCCGCTGTGTCCCGCTGTGTCCCTGCTGTATCCCCGATGTGTCCCACTGTGTACCCCACTTTGTCCCTCTCTGTTCCGCTGTGTCACCCGCTGTGTTCCCCTCTGTGTCCTGCTGTGTCCGGCTGTGTCCCGCTTTGTCCTCGCTGTGTCCCAGCTGTGTCCCGCTGTGTCCCCGTTGTTCCCCGGTTTGTCCCCACTGTCCCCCGCTGTGTCCCACGCTGTGTACCTCTGTGTTCCGCTCTGTCCTCGCTTTGTCCCCGCGATGTCCAGCTGTGTCCCCGCTGTGTCCCTGCTGTGTTTCACTCTCTCCCGCTGTGTGCGGCTCTGTGTCCCCTGCTGTGTCCCCCGCTGTGTCCCGCTGTATCCCGGTGTGTCCAGCTTTGTCCCCGCTGTGTCCCCGCTGTGTAACGGTGTGTCCCCCTTTGTGTCCCACTGTGTCCCCCACTGTGTCCCTGCTCTGTCCCGCTGTGTCCCACTGTGTCCCGCTGTGTACCACACAGTGTCCTGCTGTGTCGCCCGATGTGTCCCGCTGCGTCCCCTGCTGTGGCCCGCTGTGGCCCAGGCTGTGTCCCCCACTGTGTGCTGCTCTTTCACGCTGTGTCCTGCTGTGTCCTTGCTGTGTCCCCATTTGTGTCCCGCTGTGTCCTCGCTGGGTCCCACGCTGGGTGCCGCTGTGTCCCCATGTGTCACGCTGCGTCCTCGCTGTTTATCCCTCTGTGTCCCGCTGTGTCCTTGCTTTGTCCCCCACTGTGTCCCCGCTGTGACACGATGTGTCCTTGCTGTTTCCCCCGCTGTGTTCCACTGTGTCCCCGGCTGTGTTCCCCGCTGTGTCCCGCTCTTTCCCCCTGTGTCCCGCTGTGTCCTTGCTGTGTCCCCATTTGTGTCCCGCTGTGTCCTCTCTGTGTCCCCCGCTGTGTCCCGCTGTGTCCCCATTTGTCATGCTGTGTCCTCTCTGTGTATCCTTCTGTGTCCCGCTGTGTCCTCGCTGTGTCCCACACTGTGTCCCCGCTGTGACCCGCTGTGTCCCTGCTGTGTCCCGCTGTGTCCCGCTGTGTCCTGCTGTGTCCCGCTGTGTCCCTGATATCCCCCTCTGTGTCCTGTTGTGTCCCCGCTGTCTGCATGTGTGTCCCCGCTCTCCCCTGCTGTGTCCCCCGCTGTGTCCCCCGCTGTGTCCCGCTGTGTCCTCGCTGTGTCCCCAGCTGTGTCCCACTGTGTCCCCCGCTATGTCCCCCACTGTGTCCCGCTGTTTCCCCCGCTGTGTCCCGCTGTGTCCCGCTGTGTCCCCGCTGTCCGCCGGTGTGTCACCGCTGTCCCCCGCTGTATCCTCCGCTTTGTCCTGCTGTGTCCTCGCTGTGTCTCACTGTGTCCCCGCTTTGTCTCCGCTGTGTCCCGCTGTGTCCCCGGTGTGTTCTCGCAGTGTAACCGCTGAGTCCCTCTGTGTCCCCGCTGTGTCCCACTGTGTCCCCCGCTGTGTCACTGCTGTGTCCCCGCTGTGTCCTGCTGTGTCCCCGCTGTGTCCCGCTGTGTCCCCACTGTGTCCCGCTGTGTCCCCGCTGTGTCCCCTGCTGTGTCCCGCTGTGTCCCCGGCTGTGTCCCCCGCTGTGTCCCCGCTGTTTCCCCCCATGGGTCCCGCTGTGTCCTTGCTGTGTCCCCATTTGTGTCCCGCTGTGTCCTCTCTGTGTCCCCCGCTGTGTCCCGGTGTGTCCCCATGTGTCACGCTGTGTCCTCGCTGTTTATCGCTCTGTGTCCTGCTGTGTCCTCGCTGTGTCCCCCATTGTGTCCCCGCTTTTGACCCGCTGTGTCCCAGCTGTGTCCCCCGCTGTGTCCCACTGTGTCCATGCTGTGTCCTGCTCTTTCCCCCGCTGTGTCCCGCTGGGTCCCCCGCTGTGTCCCGCTGTGTCTCTGCTGTGTCCCGGTGTGTCGCCGCTGTGTCTCTGGTGTGTCTCTCTGTGTCCCCGCTGTGTCTCCCCTGTGTCCTGCTCTGTCTCTGGTATGTCTTCGCTGTGTAACTGCTATGTCCCTCTGTGTCCCCGCTGTGTCCCCCGATGTGTCCCCCAGTGTCCCCCGCTGTGTCACCGCTGTGTCCCCGCTGTGTCCTAGCTGTGTCCCCGTTGTTCCCCGGTTTGTCCCCACTGTCCCCCGCTGTGTCCCTCGCTGTGTCCCCGCTGTGTCCTCCTGTGTCCCGCTGTGTTCTTGCTGTGACCCCCGCTGTGTCCCGGTGTGTCCCCCGCTGTGTCCTCGCTGTGTCCTCGCTGTGTCTCCTGCTGTGGCCCACTGTGTCCCCCGCTGTGTCCCCGCTGTGTCCCCGCTGTGTCCTCCTGTGTCCCGCTGTGTTCTTGCTGTGACCCCCACTGTGTCCCGGTGTGTCCCCCGCTGTGTCCTGCGGTTTCCCGCTGTGTCCCGCTGTGTCCTGTTTGTCGAGCTGTGTCCCCCGCTGTGTGTCGCTGTGTCCCCGCTGTGTCCCACTGTGTCCCGCTGTGTCCCCGCTGTGTTCCACAGTGTCACCCGCTGTGTCCCGCTGTGTCCCCCGCTGTGTCCCCTGCTGTGTCCCACCGCTGTGTCCCGCTGTGTCCTCGCTTTGTCCCGCTATGTCCCCGCTGTGTGTCCGCTGTGTCCTGCTGTGTCCCTGGTGAGTCCTCGCTGTGTTACCGCTGAGTCCCTCTGTGTCCCCGCTGTGTCCCACTGTGTCCCCCGCTGTGTCCCCGCTGTGTCCCCGCTGTGTCCTCCTGTGTCCCGCTGTGTCCTCGCTGTGTCCTTCTGTATCCCGCTGTGTCCCCCGCTGTGTCCCCCACTATTTCCCCACTGTGACCCGCTGTGTCCATGCTGTGTCTCGCTGTGTCCCGCTGTGTCCTCGCTGTGTGCTCGCTGTGTCCAGCTGTGTCCCGTTTTGTCCCGCTGTGTCCCGCTGTGTCCCTGCTTTGTCCCCTGCTTTGTCCCCTCAGTGTCCCGCTGTGTCCCGCTGTGACCCCCGCTTTGTCCCGCTGTGTCGCCTGCTGTGTCCCCCGCTGTATCGCACTGTGTCCTCGCTGTGTCCCCCGCTGTGTCCCTCGCTGTGTCCCGCTGTGTTCCGCTGTGTCCCCGCTGTCCGCCGGTGTGTCACCGCTGTCCCCCGCTGTAGCCCACGCTGTGTCCCGCTGTGTCCTCTCTGTGTCTCACTGTGTACCTGCTGTTTCTCCGCTGTGTCCCGCTGTGTCCCTGGTGTGTCCTCGCTGTGTAACCGCTGAGTCCCTCTGTGTCCCCGCTGTGTCCCACTGTGTCCTCCGCTGTGTCCCCACTGTGTCCCCGCTGTGTGTCCTGTGTCCCGCTGTGTCCTCGCTGTGTCCTTCTGTATCCCGCTGTGTCCCCTGCTGTGTCCCCCACTATTTCCCCGCTGTGACCCGCTGTGTACCCCGCTCTGTCCCACTGTGTCCCGCTGTGTGCCCCCTTTGTTGTGCTCTGTGTCGTGCTGTGTCCCCTGCTGTGTCCCCGCTGTGTCCCACTGTGTCCCTGCTGTGTCACTTTGTGTCCCACTGTGTCCTGCTGTGTCCCCCGCTGTGTCCCCGCTGTGTCCCGCTGTGTCCCCTGCTGTGTCCCCTGCTGTGTTCCCCGCTGTGTCCTGCTGTGGCCTTGCTGTGTCTCCTGCTGTGTCCCTCTGTGTCCCGCTTTGTCCTCGTTGTGTCCCCTGCTATATCCCGCTGTGTTCCCCGCTGTGTCCCGCTGTGTCCCTGCTGTGTCCCGCTGTGTCCCCCGCTATATCCTGCTGTGTCCCCCGCTGTGTCCAGCTGTGTCCCTGCTGTATCCCCGATGTGTCCCACTGTGTACCCCGCTGTGTCCCGCTCTGTCCCGCTGTGTCCCCCGCTGTGTTCCTCTCTGTGTACTGCTGTGTCCGGCTGTGTCCCACTGTGTACTCGCTGTGTCCCCGCTGTGTCCTGCTGTGTCCTCGCTGTGTTCCAGCTGTGTCCAGCTGTGTCCCCGTTGTACGCCGGTTTGTCCCCACTGTCCCCCGCTGTGTCCCTCGCTGTGTACCTCTGTGTCCCGCTCTGTCCTCGCTTTGTCCCCGCAATGTCCTGCTGTGTCCCCGCTGTGTCCCTGGTGTGTTCCACTCTCTCCCGCTGTGTGCGGCTCTGTGTCCCCTGCTGTGTCCCCCGCTGTGTCCCGCTGTGTCCCCGCTGTGTAATGCTGTGTCCCCCTTTTTGTCCCGCTGTGTCCCCCGCTGTGTCCCTGCTGTGTCCTTTGTGACCCTCTGTGTCCCGCTGTGTACCCCGCAGTGTCCTGCTGTGTCGCCCGATGTGTCCCGCTGTGTCCCGCTGTGTCCTGCTGTGTCCTTGCTGTGTCCCCATTTGTGTCCCGCTGTGTCCTCGCTGGGTCCCCCGCTGGGTCCCGCTGTGTCCCAATGTGTCCCGCTGTGTCCTCGCTGTGTATACCTCTGTGTCCCGCTGTGTATTCCTCTGTGTCCCGCTGTGTCCTTGCTGTGTCCCACACTGTGTGCCCGCTGTGACCTGCTGTGTCCCTGCTGTGTCCCTGCTGTGTCCCGCTGTGTCCCGCTGTCTGCATGTGTGTCCCCGCTGTCCCCCGCTGTGTCCCCCACTATGTCCCGCTTTGTCATCGCTGTGTCCCCAGCTGTGTCCCGCTGTGTCCCCCGCTGTGTCCACCACTGTGTCCCGCTGTGTCCCGCTGTGTCCCGCTGTGTCCCCGCTGTCCGCCGGTGTGTCACAGCTGTCCCCCGCTGTGTCCCCGCTGTGTCCCGCTGTGTCCTCGCTGTGTCTCACTGTGTCCCGGCTTTGTCTCCGCTGTGTCCCGCTGTGTCCCTGGTGTGTGCTCGCTGTGTAACCGCTGAGTCCCTCTGTGTCCCCGCTGTGTCCCACTGTGTCCCCCGCTGTGTCCCCGCTGTGTCCCCGCTGTGTCCCCGCTGTGTCCCGATGTGTCCCGCTGTGTCCCCGCTGTGTCCCGATGTGTACCGCTGTGTCTGCCTCTGTGTACCCCGCTGTGTCCTGCTATGTCTCCCGGTGTGTCCTCGCTGTGTCCACCGCTGTTTCCCGCTGTTTTCCCCGCTGTGTCACCCGCTGTGTCCTTTGATGTGTTCCCAGCTGAGTCCCGCTGTGTCCCCCGCTGTTTACCGCTGTGTCCTCCACTGTGTCCCCCGCTTTGTCCCCGCTGTGTTCCCGCTCTGTCCCGCTGTGTCCCGCTGTGTCCCTCTGTGTCGCCCACTGTGTCCCCCTGTGTCTCCGCTGTTTCTCACTGTGACCCCCGAGCTGTCCTGCTGTGTCCCCGTTGTCCACTGGTGTGTCCCCTCTGTCCCCCGCTGTGTCCCTGCTTTGTCTCCGCGATGTCCCGCTGTGTCCCCGCTGTGTCCTGCTGTGTCCCGCTGTGTTCCGCTGTGTCCCGATGTGTACCGCTGTGTCTGCCTCTTTGTACCCCGCTGTGTCCTGCTGTGTCCTCACTGTGTCCCCTGCTGTTTCCCGCTTTTTTCCCCTCTGTGTCAACCGCTGTGTCCTTTGATGTGTCCCCAGCTGAGTCCCTCTGTGTCCCCCGCTGTTTACTGCTGTGTCCCCCACTGTGTCCCCCGCTTTGTCCCCGCTGTGTCCCCGCTCTTTCCTGCTGTGTCCCGCTGTGTCCCGCTGTGTCGCCGCTTTGTCACTGCTGTGTCTCGCTGTGTCCCGCTGTGTCCACGCTGTGTTCCGCTCTGTCCCAGGCTGTGTCCCGCTGTGTCCCCTGCTGTGTTCCGCTGTGTCGCTGCTGTTTCCCGCTGTGTCCCCGCTGTGTGCTCGGTGTGTACCGCTGTGTCCCCGCTGTGTCCCCGCTGTTTCCCCCGCTGTGTCCCCGCTGTGTCCCACTCTGTCCCCACTGTGTCCCGCTTTGTCCCGCTGTGTCCCCCGCTGTGTCCCGCTGTGTGCCCCTTTGTTCCCTTCTGTGTCCTGCTGTGTCCCCTGCTGTTTTCCCCGCTGTGTCACCTGCTGTGTCCTTTGATGTGTCCCCAGCTGAGTACCGCTGTGTCCCCCGCTGTTTACCGATTTGTCCCACCTGTGTCCCCCGCTTTGTCCCTGCTGTGTCCCCGCTCTGTCCCGCTGTGTCCCGCTGTGTCCCTCTGTGTCGACCCCTGTGTCCCCCTGTGTCTCCGCTGTTTCTCACTGTGACCCCCGCGCTGTCCTGCTGTGTCCCCGTTGTCCACCGGTGTGTCCCCTCTGTTCCCTGCTGTGTCCCCGCTGTGTCCCACTGTGTCCCGATGTGTCCCGCTGTGTCGCCACTTTGTTACTGCTGTGTCTCGCTGTGTCCCGCTGTGTCCACGCTGTTTCCCGCTCTGTCCCACGCTGTCTCCCGCTGTGTCCCCTGCTGTGTCCCCCACTTTGTCCCCGCTGTGTCCCCGCTCTGTCCCGCTGTGTCCCGCTGTGTCCCCCGCTGTGTTCCGCTGTGTCGCTGCTGTGTTCCGCTGTGTCCCTGCTGTGTCCCACTCTGTCCCCACTGTGTCCCGCTGTGTCCCGCTGTGTCCCACGCCGTGTCCCACTGTGTCCCCCGCTGTGTCCGGTTGTGTTTCCCGCTGTGTCCCGCTGTGTCCTGCTGTGTACCCCCTGTGTCCCGCTGTGTACCGATGTGTCCCCGCTGTGTCTGCGCTTGTGTCTCTGCTGTCCCCTGCTGTGTCCCCTCTGTGTCACGCTGTGTCCCGCTGTGTCCTCGCTGTGTCCCCGCTGTTTCCCGCTGTGTCCTGCTCTGTCCCCGCTGTCCCGCGCTGTGTGCCCTGCTGTGTCCCCGCTGTGTCCAGCTGTGTCCCCCGCTGTTTCCCCGCTGTGCCCCCGCTGTGTCCTCCTGTGTCCCGCTGTGTCCTTGCTGTGTTCTTCTGTATCCTGCTTTGTCCCCCGCTGTGTGCGCCACTATTTCCCCGCTGTGACTTGCTGTGTCCATGCTGTGTCCCCCACTGTGTCCCGCTGTGTCCCCCGCTGTGTTCCCCGCTGTGTCCCACGGTGTCCTCGCTGTGTGTCCGCTGTGTCCCGCTGTGTCGGGCTGTGTCCCGCTGTGTTCTGCTGTGTCCGCCTCTGTGTCCCCCGCTGTGTCCCGCTGTGTCCCCGCTTTGTCCCCGATGGGTCCCGCTGTGTCTCGCTGTTTCCCCGCTGTGTCCCCGCTGTGTCATGCTGTGTCCCCGCTGTGTCCCGCAGAGTCCTGCTGTGTCCCCGCTGTGTCCCGATTTGTACCGCTGTGTCTGCCTCTGTGTACCCCGCTGTCCTGCTGTGTCCTCGCTGTGTCCCCACTGTTTCCCACTGTTTCCCCCGCTGTGTCACCCACTGTGTCCTTTGATGTGTCCCCAGCTGAGTCCCGCTGTGTCCCCCGCTGTTTCCCACTGTGCCCCTGCTGTGTCCCCACTGGGTCCCGCTGTGTACCCCGCTGTGTTCCACTATGTCCCGCTGTGTGCCCCGTTTGTTGCCCTCTGTGTCCTGCTGTGTCCCCTGCTGTGTCCCGGCTGTGTCCCGCTGTGTCCCTGCTGTGTCCCTTTGTGTCCCACTGTGTCCCGCTGTGTCCCCCGCTGTGTCCCCGCTGTGTCCCGCTGTGTCCCCCTGTGTCCCGCTGGGTCCCCTGCTGTGTCCCCCGCTGTGTCCCGCTGTGTCCCTCTGTGGCCTTGTTGTGTCCCCTGCTGTGTCCCTCTGTGTCCCGCTTTGTCCTCGTTGTGTCCCCTGCTATATCCTCCTGTGTTCCCCGCTGTGTCCCGCTGTGTCCCCGCTGTGTCCCGCTGTGTCCCCCGCTATATCCTGCTCTGTTCCCCGCTGTGTCCAGCTGTGTCCCTGCTGTATCCCCGATGTGTCCCACTGTGTACCCCGCTGTGTCCCGCTCTGTACCGCTGTGTCCCCCGCTGTGTTCCCCTCTGTGTACTGCTGTGTCTGGGTGTGTCCCTCTGTGTACTTGATGTGTCCCCGCTGCGTCCCGCTGTGTCCTCGCTGTGTCCAAGCTGTGTCCCGCTGTGTCCCCGTTGTTCCCCGGATTGTCCCCACTGTCCCCCGCTGTGTCCCTCGCTGTGTACCTCTGTGTCCAGCTCTGTCCTTGCTTTGTCCCCGTGATGTCCCGCTGTGTCCCCGCTGTGTCCGTGCTTTGTTCCACTCTCTCCCGCTGTGTGCGGCTCTGTGTCCCCTGCTGTGTCCACCGCTGTGTCCCGCTGTGTCCCCGCTGTGTAACGATGTGTCCCCCTTTGTGTCCCGCTGTGTCCCCCGCTGTGTCCCTGCTGTGTCCCTTTGTGTCCCGCTGTGTCCCGGTGTGTACCCCGGAGTGTCCTTCTGTGTCGCCCGATTTGTCCCGCTGTGTCCCGCTGTGGGCCCACTGTGTACCCCGCTGTGTCCCACTGTGTCCCGCTGTGTGCCACCTTTGTTCCCCTCTGTGTCCTGCTGTGTCCCCTGCTGTGTACCCGCTGTGTCCCGCTGTGGCCCCGCTGTGTAACACTGTGTCTCCCTTTGTGTCCCGCTGTGTCCCCCACTGTGTCCCTGC